>NW_019272018.1:4807423-4835113 GCF_002738345.1 Cucurbita maxima
AAAAAAAAAAAAAAAAAAAAAAAAAAAAAAAAAAAAAAAAAAAAAAAAAAAAAAATTAAAAAGGAAAGAAAGGAAAGGAAAAATTAACTAAAAACCTCTTGATCTTCAATTCTGGTAGTAATTAGTAATTAAGTGCAAACCTAATGTTGATGTACAAATAAGAAGGAAATGAAAGGAACGAGAACTTCCTACATAAAGAGCAGCAACTATTGAAGAAGTTGACTAGTCGTGCAAAGCAAGAATATGTATATTTAGTATTTACCAAATGTAGAGTAGGCAGATAACACTATAATATGAGCCGATGCCCGCCTGATTGCATACCAAAGAGGACTGCTGCTTTTGGATGCTAAATAAGGTGTCAGATATCGATGAATGTAGGATTTGAAAGGTTCAACTTCACCCTAAAAATAGAAAAAAGGAATCATATCAAAGAAAAAAACATGATAAACATTACAATTAGTTGACTCAATTCTTAATGAAGCTGAGTAAGTCTAAGGTTAATTCCAACACAGAGCTGAGTGAACTTCGAGCATTTAGGGAATTATATAACAACATATGTTCTGAATTAGCAGGACAAAATATTTTCCCCATCTTTCAGGCCAGTAACTCAGAGGCAGATTCAGTATTTAAATTCAGAAGAAAACTTATTTATACAGATTACGTAAATACCATATTACATATCCACATAGAATAATAATGTAGTTTAAAATATTTACGTGCGACGGAAAATGCAAACAACACCAAACAAGGAAAGTATTGCTAAATAATATAATTACTAAGCTAGAATTGAAATATTATTGTTCAATGATTGAATCAAATTGTTTTAATTTTTACCATGTAAGGCATGTACTCTATTTCATGATTTCCAGCAGACCAAATCCAAGGTTGATATGCTGCACTTTTCTCCGCAAATCGACCCCATGAATCCCATCTTAGACCAACATCATTAAATTGATACCTATCAGCATAAGAGAGATCTCCAAGAAACAATACTGTCTGCCCTCCACTCTTCATATAATGCTGTAGAGTAGAAAGAGAATTGAATGTCTGGCCCAAATCACCTAGAGCATAAATAGCTATTTAGTAGAAGCAACAGGTTAAATAAATAATGACGCAAAAGTCTACTAGATGCAATTTTTTTATTTCCATGAATGTCCATGCAACCTACCTAGGATCTAAGATACTACATTTGGTTGCAAAAATTTACTGGATGCAAAAGTAGATTGAACTATATGAAACATACGTCGAAAAGAGAATCAGCAGACTTGGTAAGTTTAACAAAAGATTTACTTTTCTTCAGGGAAACTGCCGAGGGGGATGGAATCAAGCACATACCATACAGTATACGAAAGTCACTTGAGAGGAGAAACCACTGATTTTCTAAGCTCCATGTGACATTATTTAGTACCATGATCACCCTCATTTCTTAATTTAATGGTAAATTTCTGTTTATGAATTTCATATGGTATCATGTAAAAACATTAAATTACTTAACCCATCTAATTTGAGGGAGACATGAGTACAAGTAAATCATATATAGTTGTACAACTGGAAAAAAAAAAAAAAAAAACGTAGAAGCTACAAATCTTATTATCATCCTACATTCTACCAGATTGAATTGGAGGGGAAAAATCAAGTTGCGAACAATAATGTTTCCTCTTTTGTTTTATTGATAAGGTTGAAGAAACACAAATGGTTCAATAATTAACACTGCACACGTAAGATTAAGTTACAAAAATAAGCTAGAAACCTACTTCGACATCAGTACTCCAAATAGAAAGAAAACTCTCACCAATTATTCCAAATTTGTAAGAAGCATCAGGATCAATCTTTGGTGGTGTCTGAAACCAGAATTTTCGAGCAGAATCACCACTCCCAATCTTGTAATAATACTTGGTATTGTACTGGATCAAGGGGGCACCATTAAACTCATCAATGGAACATATTTTCAGAGAGATAGAGTGTGAGTCTAGTCAAGAGAGGAAGAGAGTTGCAATAATCTTGGAATAAAACACATATATGGCATGTTAAGTTAGCTTTATGGTCCATGTCAAAAAAAGCATGCGTTTGTGTCAAATTTCTGACGAGAAACCATTCCCAACAGTGAGAGGGAGAGCCTAATGAAAGTCAAGATACAAAAAAGAAGTTTGCATATCTGGTAATTTTTAATCTCTGAACTCTCGCATGGAGTTACCAGCTAGAAGTTATAAGTAAGATTAATATTTCCATCGATAATAAAACTATATTCAGTTACCTTGAGGTCACCAACATGACAGTGATGAATGTAACCAGACTTGTATTTATAAAAGGTGTAGTTTGTCACTGTTCCCTCTGCAGTGAACTCATAACTTTCGTCTGAAGTACCATAATGGACAGTATTGTGCCCTGGATCATCAGGTGTTACCCATGAGACAATAACGGCCTTGCCTTCATAGTCACCCTGGGTGATATGCACCTACACGGAAGTGATGGGGGTATCTTTGTTATTCTCCATAAAGTGCCCAGTCCAAAGACGAGTAGCTCCAAAGAAAAATGAAATTGGCACCAAAATCTCAAGAGCTTACCTGTTGAGGGGCATTGTGACCTTTTGGAATAGCAAATACATCATTATCAAGAGGCATATCAATGGATGGCCATTCTGATCGAATGAATGTACTGGTGATCCCTGCATTCCCAAAGCTCAGACAGCTAATAAGTATGCACAAAGCAAGTGCAATTCGAAGAAACAAGCACTCCAGCTTGGAATTTCCTAGCATGATTGATGACTCAATGAACTGCATCAAGACAAAAAAAAAATAATAATAATAAATAAATATTTCGTCATGGATTAGAACTTCAACATCTGAAGGATGATTGAAAGAGAGCAAAGAAAATTTCAAAATAAGGCCTACAGAAATTTTTTAGTATCAAGCTCAAACAACATGAAAGAAAAAACGAATCCGTGTACACTATCATAGAAAGAGGAGTAAAGTCCGAACTCTCAACCTCGCAAAGAAAAACATCGTTAAAAATAACGATCAAACAGCATAGTTAATCACAAAATTCACATAACGAAAGTCAAATCCTAAAAAATCCACAACTCAAAGTTCGCGTCGGAAATCTATCCCCATTTCGCGTCCACCTGTAACATTTCCCCTACTAAGTGGGAGCGCCCACAGCATACTCGGCATTCTATGGGATGAAATCAAATCCAACAACCAAAAATGGACAAAAATCTCAAAAAATTGTTTCGCTTTGCATGAAAGGCAACACTAACTAACAATTGAACACCAGTCACCACGTGAATTTCTATCAAATTACACACAGATAATGCATAAACAACAAGTGTCTGAATCGTTTTCCCACGAATAACGTAAGTGATCATTGTGTACGAGAGGTAGTAAAGAACCTGAGAACATTAGCCGGGAAGAGAGCGGGAAAAGATGCAGGGGCGAAACTGGATTAGATCACCCCAACAAGGGAGAAGGTTAGCGAATGGCTAGATTGTCGGGTTGAAGAAAAAGCTGGAAGGTCAGGCTAGCAACGTGGAGGCGTAAATTAGCAGCAAAGAAACCGGTGACGTGGCGTAGAACAACGTCCTCCCTTTCGGAAATGTTCTGTCAAATTAGCTGACAAATCAATTCGCATTAAAGATATGCATAAAAAAATTGAGGTTTAAATAATTCCTGTTATTTAATTTTTAAAATGTTTATATAAATCTCTAAAATTTATAAAAATATTTCTTTTTGTTGCTATTATTTTGTTAGTTAAAATTCTCTTACTCAATCAGTATAGGTAAGTATGGAGCACACAAGCAGTCCACCTCAGCATTGAGAACCGTGCCCTAAAAACCAACAACCTCACCACCGACTCCGGATTTTGCATCTTATCTCATAAATTTCTATTAAAGTTAATAGCAGGTAAAATTATATCAATTGGACCGTTATTAAAACTAAAAGTTCTAGAAAAGTATTGATAGAAATTCACGAACGTTGTGTCATCAACCCTATGGCCAGGTTAAAGCTCGAGTCTCGATTATAGTAATGGTCGAGTGTAGATTTGCTAGCAACAAAGGCAAGGGTGTGAGAATGACCGTGACTCATTAGACTTATTGTTTCAACTCAATGAAGACAACGTTGATTCCACCCCTTCACTACCAAATAAAGCGAGGTCTCACCGTAGCAAAGAAAAAGAGGAAGCGCACTTGTTATGTAAACCCCACAATAAAGAAATATGGAACACAAGAAGCTTAGTAGCACGTCATCTCATAGTCACCATTTGTCTTGACATACACTACCAACCATCAATTTGCTAAGGTTGAGTTTGTTCAGCCTTAGACGAATGTACGGTCTATTCCCATTTCACCTAGCCTCTTTGTCCGCCCATTCAAGTTTAGGCAAGGCTTGTCTAGTCTTCTTTTATTCAGCCATCACAAAGATCCGTATTCAATTAGAGAGAAATTTCATGACCCTTGCCCCTTTGCCACATTTCTTGAGTTTTGTTTAGCACGTGTTTTCTTCTTATAGACTAAATAACATCACATCCCTTATGCCACTTCCACCTTTATGTCTTGGTGGATGTTTGGAAAATTAAGATCATATTAAACCTAAAACTCAAATTTCTATCAATTTTTAAAATTTTTAAATATATACTTCTGACATAAAATTAAAAATTTAATAATAAATTTATTATTTATGATTAAATAAATATAAATTAAATTAAAGTAAAAATATATATTTTATTTAAGTCTAACTAAATTAATACAGACATTACATCTAAAAAAAAGCTAGAGAATCAAATTCTTTCCGACATGTTACAAGGAACCCAAAGAGGGAGACAAATTAGTTAGAATTTTTAAGTTATGAATTTTTCGTGAACTAATTTGTTTATTAAATTAAAATTTACCCCTCAAATAGGTTCCTTTTTTTATTAAAAAAAATAGTAAATGTAGCACGTGAACTTACAAACAAATATTTTAATTAACACATAAATCTCACACATTTTAAACTATATTAAACTTGTTTCCCCCCTAAAAATAGGTTTCAATTGCCAAATAATAAGATTTTTAAACTATAGAAGAGTATTTTTTAGAACAAATTTTAGAGATTAAAGATAAATAAAAAATAGAATTTTAAGTTTAAAGACCTAATTATATACATGTGTACTTTCTAAAACCCCAATAGACAATGCCACGCTGGGTTAAGAGGCATCGTTGGGGTTGACTTTAAGCCACGTGGAGCAAGCAATATTCAGAGGGATCTTCTTGCTTTAATTAATTAACACGTGATTTACCAATATTCAACAAATTTAATATACTGAACCAAACAAAACACAAACATAAATATTAAAATCAATTTTGTAACTAAACACAGTCTTTAAATTAAAATTAAATTAAAATCACCTTCCAAATTAAAAAAAAGTACAAAGTGTATAGTTTTACCCATTCAACTTATTGCATTTGGAAATTGAAATAATTTCTTTAGCTGTTCACTGACTTTTATGCAGAGATGATAACGGAACGGTTGGTGAAGAATTTGGTTGTTTGCATTATTAACATAATGTGACAATAATTCCCAATCCAATTTTATTATGACCAAATTCCTCTAAAACAAAACATCACAACAACAAAAAATACTTTTATATATGTGTATGTGTATATATATATATATTAACTCTATCAAAAATAGATAGTTAACCAATTAAATTTATATACTTTAAAAATGCTAAATATATATAGTATTGACGAATAATTATTAATCAGGTCATTAATTTTTAATTTTCTATTTAAAAGATTTATAAATTTTTAAAGTGTCTAAAAAGCTTAAAATTTTAATTTACCAGCTTATTATTGGACGCAAATAAAAAAAAAATTGAAATTTAGCCAAGAATATGATAAAAGAAATAAGTTATAAAATTACATTTACTAAATAGTCTGAGACTTAAAATTTTCGAATAAAAATGATATTTAATCTAAAATTGTCTGAGACAACTTCAACTATAATAAACATATTATTATTATTTTTATTTTTATTTCAACAAGTTTGAAAATATATTATTACGAACAAAAAGAAAAAAAGGTAGCTGAACTCCTCGGCTTTCTTCCAACTGTAGTTTGCTTGTTTTGATTGTATGTAAAGCGCGAGCGCGAGATCGTTCTGCCTCGAAGAATCCGCGTCCAGAATTAGAACTTGCAGGAGCGGTGCCATGGACGATTCTTCCAACAAGGACGATAGCCCGCGAGTTCTTCGAGTTCTCGAAGCTCTCAAACAGGCTTCTCATGAGTTACAGGCAAATCCAAGTCCTCGATCCGAGGAGTTCAATTCGCCCACCATTAAAGCTCTGCTCGAGCTCGAGGTTGAATCCGAAAAAATCCTTTCAAGTGATCCAAACCTTTCGATTCTTTCTCAGCACCTTGCGAACCTAAAAACCTTGGTGGAGACGCTTCAGAAGTCCAGAGGTTACAGCCTCAGGTCGTTCTTAACGCGTCGTTTCGCGACAAATTCGGTATCTCAAGTCGCTGGTTCAATCGAGTCGGAGATTCAAGCTTGGATTGATCGCGAGAGCTTGGAGACTCTGGTTCGAGCTCTTAAAGAGCCATCAATCGACGAAAATGAATCGATTAAGCTACTGATTCAGTTCGAGAATCGCCTCGCTCAGGGGTTCAATCGCGAGCTGCAGGATCTCATGCTAAAATCAAAGGTGTTTTCGCTGCTCGAATTGATTGTTTGTAACCCTAACTACTCGAAAACGATCCGGGAGCATTCGGCGTACGCGATTGGGGCTATGGTCCGTTTCAACAAAGACGTATTCGTTGGTCAAGTACTAATAGGACCGACGATTCACGCCCTAGTTCAAGTGGCTTCCTCTCACTCATTAAAAGTTCTCTGTTCCTTAATCAGATTAGTTAGGTCTCCGCTGGTCGAGGAGATCCAGTCAAACGGCGATATACCAAAAATAATAAGCTCATTGAATTGCCGAGACCTGCAAATTAGGGTTTTAGCTATGGATTGCATCGTTGAAATCGGCTATTTCGGCCGCAAAGAGGCTGTAGATACTATGCTGGAAGAGGGCTTGATAGAAAGGCTTTTAGAGCTACAGAGGTCGGAATTGGGCGGCGATTTGATCGGACTGGGGAAACAAACTGCGGAAGAGAGTAGAGGGGTTGTCGCCGGCGGGGTCGAGGGAAGAGAAAGCAGAGAGAAGAGGTTCTTGGAGAGCCATCCATTTGCGAGCTGTGTGGCCAAGTTTGCAGTGCAATTGGAGGTTGGAGAGGGCTTGAGGAAGAGGGAGAAGAGAGCCATTAAGCCTGAAATTTTGAAGAGAGTTCGAAAAGCTTGCGTCTCTGATGCCGAAGCTGCCACTATAATTGCTGAGGTTCTGTGGGGTTCTAGTCCTTGATCAAACACTGTGAAGAATTTTAAAGGTTGGGCTCGATCCTCGAATGGCGGAATGAAGAATCAGATGGGTAAGTTCGAAATCTATTCTGGGGATGATATTGATCCATCCCTTGTGTCTCTTTGGATATATGGATGTAATAAATTCATGTTAGAACCTAATAAATTAAATTAGTGTAATTAATATAGTTGGTTTAAAAGGAATTGTGTAAAAAGGGGCAAACTTTTTGTGTTTCTTTATTTAAACGTGGGAGTTTTTTCCCCTTATTTAAAAAATTGTTTGAGTTTAGTTTTAGACGGATTTTATCTCAATGTAAAATTATTATATGATTCTAATGTTTCTGAACTAAAATTCATCTACTAAAGTGTCATATATTATTATTCACTTTATGCGTTATCATGACTTTGTTTTTTATTCCTCTCAATAGATCTCGTACCAATTCAAAACCAGACTTTTCAACAACAATAAATAAAAATTAATAATTTCTGCTGTGATAATATATATTTTTTATATTATTATAAAATATGGTTTTTGAGAATTGTAACAGGCTTAATATTAAAAATTGGGCCCAATCTGGCCCATTTACACAGAGTATGGGCCCAATGTATATAGCCAATTTTTGTTCCACTCATTATTTTCTTTAACATGTATATAATTGATTTATAAATATTTATTAAAATTTTAGAGTATAATAGATATCATGAAATTGTTGGCTTAAAAGACAGGTAAAGTTAGGGGCTTCTATTTCTCTATAAAATAATAATAATGTGTCATTTTAGTTTTAAAAAAAACAGTTTGTAATGAGAAGAAAATAATATAAAAACTCAACTACCCAAATAAAAATTGAAAAGTTTAAGCAATATAATAATAATAATAATTATTATTATTAGTCACATGTGAACTTCCAAAACATACCATTAAAATATTCAGTTTTATAAGACAAAACTCGAATATATTTATAAATTTATTAAAAAGTATTAAATAAATATCAAGATTTATTAGACATTATAATAATGTTAAAAAATGTAAATTGTCAATGGTTCTTGTTTTGGCAAGATACTTCGCGGTTAGGAATTACATCTCTCCACAATTGTATGATATTGTCCACTTTGAGCATGAGCGGGTTTGCTTTGTGCTTCACCAAAATGCTTCATACTAATGGAGATAGTATTACTCACTTATAAACTCATTCTCAGTAATCCTCAACAATCATCCACTCGAACAAATTACACTATAAGCCTCCCTGAGGCATATGGAGCTCTCGAATAGCCTCCCCTTAATCGAGACCAGACTCCTTTCTCTGGAACTCTCGAACAAAATATACAAT
Organism: Cucurbita maxima; assembly: GCF_002738345.1. Taxonomy (NCBI): domain Eukaryota; kingdom Viridiplantae; phylum Streptophyta; class Magnoliopsida; order Cucurbitales; family Cucurbitaceae; genus Cucurbita; species Cucurbita maxima. The sequence continues at coordinate 4,816,125 of NW_019272018.1, forward strand.
TTATTCGACACTTTAATCACTTTTGACTGTACCTTTGAGGCTCACAATTCTTTGTTCGATATTTGAGGATTCTATTCACATGGTCAAATTTAGGGCAAACTTGATACCATATTAATAATCACAACTCTCCGTAATGGTATGATATTGTCTTTTTGCTTCCAATTTTCTTCATCACTCACCTCTATCAAAAATTCAAAAATTCAGAACGGCGAACGTGGCCAATACCGGAAGAAACTCACGGTCCATAGCAAAGATCCGTATAGAACACCGTCGACTTCAACCGCCGCCCGGAGAAGCTCAAATTCTCTTTTCACTTTTTGAATCCCTTTCAATCGCGCCGTATTTCAGATTCCGCGCTATGAAATGAGAACGGGATGGAAGACGAAATCATTCGGGTTCAATATCGGAACGGATCCTGAAATGGCTGGAAGAGAAAGATTACGAAGTAGCAATTTCACCGGTTTAGTGCGTAGAACATGGAAATGCGACGAAGCCTCATGATCGGACAAAATGATTGAGTTTCTGTTCATCAATCAAGGCTGTCACACCTGAATCAGGATGGCGCCCTCCAGTTCCACATTCCTACGACTTCGTTGTTGTCTTGTCGTGTTCCGTATCTCCCAAACTTCTTTTTGGTCCTTTTCTTTTTTGATTCTTCCTTTCTTTTATATTCATCACTTTGTCATTAGTTTTTATCTTAAACCTGTGACATTTTAGATGGACATTTGACAAACAGATTACGAACTTTTTAGATGGACATTGTGTAGAAATAGCACATAGCACAGATTTAGTTGGTATTTCATTTTTAGGGTAAGTTAAATATTTAAACAGGTCAATCTGTTTAGAAAAAAAATCACCACCTTATTTTAAGTCAAAGTCTTCAACAATTCTCTCTCGGTTATTTTTCTCATTTTTATTTTCTTCCAACAACTTCGAGTCAAACGATTTCCTGTTGCCAAAAAGGATTTTACTTGCCGATTATCCTTCCTATAGTCGAAAAACAACAAAACTATGATTGATAAGATTGAGCTGGAATTCCCCAAATTTGGTTTCGAATTCTTGTATCGTGCAAATGAATGTGATTGTAGCTTTTGAATAACTTTTCTTTATTAGTTAGACACCCTGATGAGGTTTCCATTATAATCATTTTTCATAGTGCTTATGCTTTATCAATTATATCATCCACTTAAAATGCCTGGTTCCGGGTCCCACAAAAGGAACATGAACGCATGGTTGGAGATTTGTCACTTTATTTTGTTGGCCTCTACTTTACTTAACGTTCTCTCTTTGAATGAGAAAATAACACTTTTTCTGTTTTCTTTTACCTGTTGTGCAAGTTATAGAAAGATGCCATGGTGGTATGTCCAAATCAGATATAATGTTCATTTGCATTACGGTTCTATCAGTGTGGATCTTTTCCAGAAATCTAAAACATTCATATTTATCTGTTACTATTGCTTTAAAGTATTGTTCCAGGTGTATGCCCAGCCGCAGAGTGTTCTTGTTGAAGTTTTTGGCGTATTTGTGATTATTGGTATGCCAAAAGATCATTGTGTTGTGGTGAACCTTGCTGGTGCACTAGATCAAAAGTGAATAAAGAGTTTCTCCACTTAGAAGAGCACGACTGGTTTTTGTGGGAGTATCACAAATCATTTGTTTAATCTGCCATCATCGTCGATTGCACGATAATCGACTGATGTTTACGTAGTTAAAAGTCCATGTTTTCCATAAATGGAGAATCTGACAAGATGATTAGTTATTATGGGAAAGTGAATGAAGGCATATAGATGCAAAAATAGCTCTACAGAAAGAAGTTTTTCATTCATTAATTGTGACGAAAATGTGTTGGAGATACAAGCTTGGGTTGCTTCTCATTCTCAGTGTCGTAGTCATGTGGGTTTCCTCTGCTGAAGTTACCCAGGTAAGTTTCTCTCTCGACCTTACATGAACTGGCATTCGCATCCTGATTTTGAACTAATGAGGGAACGATTTAGATAGAGTTCATTTAGTTATTAATGTTAATTCAACTTTGTTTTTGATCTGTTCTGTTCATATCATCCGAATACTGCTCATTGATTATCATAATGATACTCGGAATTCATGGTATATAATAATATAAGTGACGGACTCTTTGAGCTTCTATTATAGAGAAAATTGCTAAAAAATTACTTCTGAGTTGGCTGATTTCGAGTCCAAATTGTGTTCCTGAGTCACTAGAAGCAGCTGGAATCATTCTTGACTTCTGGTCCAATGACCAGGAGGGTGGCTATCACTAGGCTCACATTACGGCTTTCTTTCAAACACAATTTAATTAGTAAATGAGAGCCTAAATTGTTTTTGATATCGTTTATGGGAACCAAGATTCTTTTTGGAATGAAACTACCTGGTATATAATTTATTGCAGTTGATTGATGCATACGGCATTCTCATCTTTCAACATGCAGTTGCATTGTTTGTATGTTACATTCAGTATTTATTACTTGAATTCTCAATCTGGCTCGTGCAGCAACTGACCAGCATGTTTTGACAGAGTATATTTGCAGATTATGAGCAACCGTTTGCAGTATCATATGTTACAACATCACTTTTGATAGTCTATCTTCCTATAGCATTCCTTAAGGACTGGTTAATGAGTTTTTTCTATTGCTGCAATTCTAAATGCGGCGATAATCTCAATGTGGTTTACCAGTCCTCCGTAGAGTTGCAGAAAGTTGAAGTGAGTTTTGCTTCTGAAATAGAACATCAAGGACAGTTAAGTTGTAAAAACTGTACCATAGACATGTATAGTAAGGATGAGGGAACCCCGTTGGTGGCTGTACATATAGATAAAGAAAACACACTGAAAAGAGACCGAAAGTTCACTGCAAAGGAAGTAGCTGCTTTTGGCTTTTGCATTGCTCCTATCTGGTTTTTAACAGAGGTGAGATACTGATTTCTTGATTCTTAATTTCTAAGAATATTCTCCTGAGCTAACGCTTTCCCTTGGAGGGTATGTATTTGATTTTTTTTCTTTTTAATTCGTGATTAAATAAGATACTAGTTTGTATACCTTCAAAATTTATCTTTCTTATCAATTTATGGTTTCGAACTTTTATAATTTGAGACATAAATGTGGTCTGTAGTATCACCAATGTGATGAGAAGATATTTTCTAATATTATGGCTTTGTTCGTGCATTATCATGAGTCGTGTTAGCTTTTAGTTTCATTAAGAAATATGTAATTAATTGATGTAGGAAGAGGAAAGAAAGAGAAGGTTGATAGTGGACGAGATGATTTTAGAAACAACCCCAATATCATTTATCAATAAATTTCATATCACCGAAAGGTCTCCCCAACGTGTTACAATGGAACATTATTTATTGAATATTAATAGATCTTGATGAAATTCCAAGTAAACTAGAGTTTTAAATATTTTAAAGTAGATCTCAATATGACTCAAAAACATTAGTTAATTTTATTTTCTCATTTAAGAAAGTAATCAGACATAGAAAACAAGGCATGTATTCAATATATGGTCAGGTTATGACTTACAAAGTTGAAAATGATTGTATGTCTGCAGTATTTAACAAATGCTGCACTTGCTCGAACAAGCGTTGCAAGTACCACATTGCTATCCTCCACTTCAGGGTTGTTCACTCTTTTGATTGGTGCATTGCTGGGTGAAGACACAATAAATATAGTCAAAGTTGTCTCTGTCGTTGTTAGCATGGCTGGTGTTGCGATGACAACGTTTGGGAAGACTTCAGCTGCAGATGAATTACAGAAAAATGGAAATGGGTATGTCAATTATCCTCTGTTTTGGTGAATCATTTAGATCATTCTTGTGTTCTAAAATAAATGGTGGCGTTGCCAAACATTTTTATCAAATTTTTGTTTTAACCTTGATGAAGTAAATGGGTACAACTGTGTTCAGAATTGAAAATAATGCACTTCTGGGGAATGTATTTTCAGTTCTCTCATCAATGACTTATGGCCTATTCACTGGTTAGATATCCGAACTTCTCTTGTGATAAGCAGTTGATAACATATCGACTGCAAAGACATATTTTCCATATACTGATTCATTTGTACATTATGTCTCGGATGCTGCAGTGCTTCTCAAAAAGTTTGCTGGAGGAGGACAGAATTTAGACATGCAAAAGTTATTTGGCTGTATAGGACTTTTCACCTTTGTTGCTCTTTGGTGGCTAGGTAAGGGTAAAATTTTCTCTAGTTTAACGATCAAATGCCTAATTAATTAATTGATGTATTATTATTGCTGTTTTTATTCATCTAGTTTTATTTACAATTATTTTTCTGGAGGGGAAGGAGGCATTATGGAAGGATATTTCCGATCATAGTTGCATCTCCTCTGTTCTAAAGGAAGAAACATTTTGCTTCGTGCATGTATACTATCAGGCACAATTTTTATTAAAGAATACAAAAGGGGAGGATAATAAATTCTCCCATAAGCCATAAGCCATTAGCCATTAGCCAAGGATTTTTTTTAACAAAGAAAAATAGTTGATCGATTCTTACCTTTAATGATTTCACTAAAAATCTAATTATTTTGCACAGCATGTTTCCGCATTAAGGTACAATTTCAGGGAGGGTATAAAAACCCATAAACTTGGTCCAAATATATCTATCAGTAATGTTGTACCTTTAGAAGAATCAAGCTACATATTTCCAATCCTAAAGAAGAAGAAAAAAAAACTACTTACATCGTGTATTAAATACTTTCAATTTCCCTCTCTTCAGTGTGGCCTTTGACTGCCATGGGCGTTGAACCCAGATTCCTGTTCCCTCACTCTGCCAATGTGGAAAAAGTTATACTTGTCAATGCTTTTGTTGGAAGTTTTTTGTCCGATTATTTCTGGTAATCACAGAGGCAAGCCTTTGGTTTTAGATCTTCTAAATTCATTTACTTTTTGTGTTCGGCATTTAATTATATGTGTCCTGATTTACAATTTTATGGTACACACAGGGCTTTGGCTGTTGTTTGGACTTCTCCTCTGGTAGCTGCTCTTGGTGTTTCCCTTACTATACCTGTTGCAATGTTGGAGGATATGATCATCCATGGCCGGCAGTATTCGGCAATTTATATCATTGGGTCAGCTCAGGTAAGCAATTTGATTCCTTCAAATAACTGAAATGGTGAATTATCCTAATTTAACCCACATACTACATGTTTGCTGAATAAGGCTTCAATTTTGAACCATTGGATGAAAACTATCTTTTCTTTTTTGTTGTAGATTGTGACACTAGTCCTGCTTTAGTATTTGTTCTGTTTTGCATGGTTTTCTTGAGGTCTCTTAGTGACCTCTACTTTGAATTTTAGTGCAAGTTCTTTGCAATCAAATACTTCAATAACATTTTATTAATCGCCACTTATAATGTAATCCCCTCGACTATATTTAGAAGACTAACCATCGGGATCCTCTTTGTTTGGCATTATAACTTATTTAATGGAATAGTTTATGGCCACCCTTGTTTTTCATATCCTTTCCTCTCCTTTTCTTTTCCTTTGACAACGCTAGTAATCCAATATTGAGAATTAGACGGTAGAGAAAGAACGAGAAGGTAATGACTTGTTTACTTTATTAATGTCAATATATAACTACACCCGCTGAAAATTTAGAGAAAGGATTTAAGTGTAAAAAGCTCATTGTATAAGTATTTAGTAGATCTTAGTCACAAGGGTTGGTGGCAAAAATTCTTTAAAAAAAAGAAGAGAGAGAGCGAGGGTTGGTAGCAAAATTATAGATGGCTTTGAGACTAAAGATTTTATTTTCAAAAAGACAATCTGAAAGAAGTACACAGAACAGTGATCATTTGAGAAACATAAACAGTCGCGGAGAATTTGGAAACATTTAGTAAAGGGCTGCTACCATATGATTACATCATCAAATAATTGTTCTCATTATATGTCAGGGAAAATAAACAATTGTTCGTTACTTTAAAGTGTTAGAATACTGAAATTTTGATAAAATTTTAGTAAAGGGAAGGTCCCTATATTCTCATTCATACCATTTTTACTGAATCATGGAGTTGATTTCTTGTTATAGGTATTCTTGGGATTTGTAGTAGCAAATCTTTCAGATTGGTTCTCTCAAAACTTGGCGTCCAAGCTCTCAAGAACAACTTCTCAACTGCAATCAATTTCTTTCTGGCCTATGTGATATATGTTTTGTACATTTCTTTCAAAAGTGAATTTTCTCTGATTATGTTGCAGAAACCCTTGAGAATGCAATGTATATTGTTCCATAATTCTAATTTCTAGAAAGGAATGGCCATGGATTCATAGTATTTTCCGCCTGCTTTGGTTGACAGAATATTGCCCATGCAGTGTTGTTCTTATGTTAATCGGTCAAGAGCTTTGGCGAAGACATTATTATTCCCTGTTAGATCATAAGTTGAATTATTTGCAATGAAATTTGATATTTTAACTCCTTCAGTTTCTGGAATTCCCTGTTGATTGGTCTTGACATGAAACAGGTCTTGTTTTGATGCAGTTCTTTGGACTGATACCATGAGACAAAATGCCTTTTGGCAACTTAAGGTCAAGGCAAGGAACGGGTTTTTTATTTATTTTTTATTTTTTATATTTTGGTTTGTTCCAAAAATGGAAAAAGAAAAAAGGGGAAATAAAAGTCTGAATGGTCTATTAGTTACTAATATTTGACAAAAACTTATCTTTCTATGGAATTGTGTAGTCGAATTTCTGCAAAGGTTAATAATTTTCCCATTGGATTCTGATTTAGAAGAGCACTGTAATCAAATCATTTACGCTTCTTTATTTTTCTTTTTTCTTGAAAATAATATCATATATGCTTCTGTTCTTGATTCATATTTGATTTTTAGCCTTTCTGTAAATTTAAAAAATGATAATTACATGATTGGCTGAAGAAAATGAGGATAAAGATTTATATATAAAAGTAAATAAACTAAAATTAAACCATGAAACTGGTATTTGGCTAACAAATTCTCACATTTTCACTTTGACCAAACTCTTAAATTAGCATCAGTTTCTTTTCTTGTCTTTTTTTAAATTTTTTTAAATTTTGCTTCTTCTATATTTATTAAAATGTTCAATATGATTTTAATATTGCTTTAAAACTTTAGATGTATTCCAAATAAGGGGCAAAACGGTAATTAGATGGAATGTATATACTTAATTTGGTTTGCGTGTCACATAAGAAAATATGCTGTGGAATATTAAATTGGTAGGATTTGCTCTTATATTAAGAAAACAAAAATATTCTCTCAATCACAACTCTAAGGAGACTTTCTCTAATGGGACAAACATATCTTATAATCCCATGGGATGTATAGCACGATCAAGCTATGTCCACGAACCGACAATTATTTTTTCTTCAAAATCATTTCAAAATCATTAATTAGTAATTTTTTAAGTAATCGTTAAAAAACATAAAATTAATTATTTACCTAGAAGGAAAGCCCCATTAGTAAAAATTAGATAAATCTATAAGTGAAAATGCTATTTATAAGCTTAATGTTTTAAAATATAAAAAAAAAATTAATTTAATTTATTTGACAAAGTAACCACTAGAAAGTAACTTATTAGAATCAGGGTTAATAATTAGGTTAGGTTGGGGAAAAAATATATGAGAAAGGTCAAAAAAAAAAAAAAAAAGAAAAAAAAAAGACCGAAATTGAAAATTGAATACAGGACTTGGTGACGTCAGAATTGTCAAAGTTGGTCTCACAGTCTTCATCTCCTTATCTTCTGTCAGAAAATTAAATTATTATATATTTTTATTAATGTAATACATTAATATCTTCATATTTTTATTAAATAAATATGAACACATTTAAATTGTTGTCTTTTGTTAATGGAATGAATCACGATTAATAATAAGGAACTTAATTTCAAAAAAAAAAAAAAAAAAAAGAAAATCAAGAGGCTCAACATAGTTTGGTGTTCTACCTTTGCCTAGTCTCGGTCCACAGTGGAAGGCTCCGCACCTGAGCCTCGTTAGACTCAGCGGAAGTGTAAGGTAACGTTTATTTGGTTAAGAAAATTAAATTATCATAATAAAAAAAATATAACGTTTATTATTGTTAAGTATTTTTTAACTTAGATTTTCAATCCAAATTTGATATCTTTTGAGCCTCAACATTTCTATATATCATTTACAACATAATCACGTCATTTTGTTAAGAATGAGAAATAAAAATAGAATTAAGAAGATAGTGTATTCTCATTGATATTCATACGCTTTAGATAGCATACAAGCTAATAATTAATACCTATTCACCGAAAAAGTATAAAATAATTTAATATTGAGAATAAAATAAAATATATTATAAATCAAATTATAAAAAAAGAATATTAAAATATAATATACAAGATATATTCTATAAATAATATATACTTCAAATATTATATCTCAACATATTTATTTATAACTAATTTTTACAAATAAAAAAACTAGTATATATGTTCTTTTTACACACTCACGTACTTTATAGAAAAAAATTTAAAACTTCACATAACATAAAATTGTTCTAAGATAAATATGTTTAATTATGAAATTCGTATCATTGAGTCATGGTAATAACTATGAATTCTCTTAACATTTCATTGATCGTAATTTCATATTTTCAAAGTTTATTCTAAGTGTGATCTCGATTCATTCATGTATAGTCATCACAATCAGTTATAGTTGAGCGACATGTGTTATTTTACGAGAGTCGGGAGGAAATAGTTTAGTCTAAGAGTTTGATAAAGAAAGTTGATAGGAAATAGAAATACGTAAGAATAGAGAAAAAGAACATATTGGCTTCAAACACGACCAGCCACAGAGAAAAAGAGAGAGACATGACAGAGTAAAAAAAAGACTTAGCTGAATCCAATGAACTGCAATATCCATATGTTCTTTAATAACACTCCATTTTAGACTTTTGGGAGCTCCACCTTCACCACAACCTTACAAAATCTTCCCTCTCTTTGAACAAAATGGATAACTTTTTTAATTTCTTCATCACCATGCATGAAAATAGGTATATAAAGAGCATGATTTTAAGAGCAAAGCTCTAAAGCTTATAACCATTCCATTTATTTCTCACAATACCAATAAAGTTTTTGTTTTTGTGTAATATTATTGTATTTTCATGGCTTGGAAGTATAAAGGAGGGCTAATTCTTCTCGTTGTGGTCGTGGTCATATGGGTCGCCTCTGCAGAGATCACACAGGTATCTACTTTTACTTCTAACGGAAAAGATGAAGTCGATACATAATTTCTTTTTTCTTATGTTCATATCTCGCTAAATCACCACCTAATTCAAAAGCTTTAAATTTATGTTTTATAGAGTATTTTTATGGATTACGAGCATCCGTTTGTGATGACATATGTCGGAACCTCCATGTTGGTGGCTTATCTTGCAATTGCCTTCCTTAGAGAATGCTTGGTGAAGCTATTCAGAAGCCATTTTCGAAATGGAAATTCTAAAGAAGTTGCAGAGATTCAAGAACAAGATAAAGATAATAATAATAATAATATTAATAATAATAATAATAATAATAATAATAATATATCCGAGGTGGAAAATGGTGATGTTCTTTGTGTGGTGAACATTGAATGTGAAGAACAAGAAAAGGGGAGTGTTAGTAATAACGATCGTTGCGAATGTGAAGCTGAAAATGGAACACAAGAAACATCGTTTAGTACAAAGAAAATAGCTGTTTTGGCTCTTGCTATTGGTCCCATCTGGTTTGTCTCGGAGGTCAGTAATTCGAGTCTCTTTCGACTTTATTTAGTTATCAAACAGTCTCTTTCGACTTTATTTAGTTATCAAACGGGGCCTAAAATTATAAAAACTGTGCAGTATTTTACAAATGCAGCATTAGCAAGAACGAGTGTAGCAACCACCACCATATTGTTCTCAACGTCGGGTCTCTTCACACTCATACTCGACGCATGTTTCGAAAGACAATCTCTAAGCATAGTAAACGTTGTTGCAGTCTTTGTCAGCATGGCCGGGGTCGCTATGACCACCATCGGAAAGACATGGGCTCGTGATGAAGCTCAATCCTCTTCCAGGTACGTCTATTTAGATTTATGATATATAAGTAACAACACTATCCTACCAAACCGATGAAGATATTGCGTTTATTTTTAGACATGAAAAGCATTCGTATGTCGGAGATGTATTTGCTCTGCTCTCTGCTTTCACGGACGGGCTCTACTACGGTTAGTTTTGGTCCGTAAATGGCTTAAATAACATAAAAATAAGGAAAAATATTAGATTTTTTTAATGAATTTGATATGATTATGCAGTGCTTTTGAAGAAGTATGCAGGGGAAGAAGGGGAGAAGGTTGATATGCAGAAATTTCTGGGATATGTTGGGTTATTCACTCTCACAACTCTCTGGTGGCTAAGTAAGAAATCACTTCCTCTTCGATTAATTCCTGAGTTTATAATCAAATAATACTGTCTCCATTAGAATAAGGTTTTTTTTTGGAGAAACTCAAAACAAAACTACGAGAGCTTATCATTAAAGTGGACAATATCATAACATTATAGAGATCCGTGATTTATAAGACACACTTATTTATTTATTGCAGTATGGCCATTGAAAGCAATCGGAATAGAGCCCAAATTTGGCATACCACAATCCACCAAAGTAGCAGAAATAGTGATTGCAAATTGCTTTGTATCAAATTTCGTCTCAGATTACCTCTGGTGAGAGCTCAAAGTTCATACAAAGTTAGAAACTTTTTAAATGGGTTTGTCAATTTTTGAAAGAATGGGTAATTTCAGGGCAATGGGTGTTGTTTGGACGAGCCCACTTATAGCTGCTTTAGGTGCCTCGCTAACCATACCGCTAGCCATGGTGGGAGACATGCTACTCCATGGCCGCCACTATTCTTTGGTTTATATTTTTGGATCCCTTCAAGTAAGCAATCAAAAATTTCCTATTCCTATTCCTATTCCTATTCCTATTGTGTTATATTTGGTTGATTTTGGTTTAATTTCGTAGGTATTTTTGGGGTTTATGATCGCTAACTTTTCGGATTGGATATCGCCCAAGTTAAAGTTGAGGAAGAAGTTCTTCGATGGAGCGAAGTAAATACGTGAAGCTCTTATTGATCGTATGATTATATCGATATTTTTTTCCTAAATGCTTGAGAATGTATAACCAAAATGGTGAATTTCGAGCATAAATCGAAAGGGATTGTGGGACGACGCTTAGTTTCGAGTTTTAATAATAAGCTGAATAAGTATATATATTTAGAAAGTTGATTACTTATTTTTGTTTTCATTTTTGGGAGTTTATTTTCTTATTGTTTTTTTGGTAATTTTTGAGCAGATATTCATTACTTACCTAAAAACAAAAGGCAGGCTGGGAAGATCAAAGTTTAAGGAAATGGGATGACAATGAATGAAAGATGTTTTCAGTTGATTTTGTATGTATATTAATTTTATTATATGGGATAATAATTTAAAGTGTGTATTTTTGGCTTTACATAATCAATAATTACACCCTTAATAAACAAATTCCAATTCTAAGTAAAACTGAATCACTCAAACAACATAAAACTAAAATGAATGCCAAAGAATGACTATCACATATATTGTTATTATCAGAATTTGTTAACGAGATTAAGATAAATAATTAACTCCACCGCTAGCAGATATTATCTGCTTCGATATCTTACATATTGTCGGCAGTCTCACAGTTTTAAAACAAACTTACTAGGAGAGTTTTCTACCCCTTTATAAGAAATGATGATTGATTCTCCTCTCCAATCGAGGTGAGATCTCACAATCCACCTCCATGGGGACCCAACGTCCTCGCTGGCACAGACTCTGATACCATTTGTAATAGCTCAAACCCACCGCTAGCAGATATTGTTCGCTTTTGTTCGTTACGTATTGCCGTCAACCTCATGTCCGTTATAAATGCGTCTACTAGAGAGAAGTTTCCACACTCTTATAAGAAATGGTTTGCTCTCTCTCCAACTCAGTTGGAGATCTCACACATTGAGATTGAGATTGGTTGGTATTTTAGGTATCAATGGCTGCCTTCGCTGCCAATGTAGGTATCAATGGCTGCCTTTGCGGCCTTTGCTTCAAAAGGTGATTCTGTGCGCATCTCATCTTGTTTTCACTCTTCCTTTCTTTGTTGTGAAGAAAAGAACTTAATGATTCGTGTATAAACAAATGATCTACTGAAGACATGGATTACTCATTACCATCTCTTCTAAAAGGAAAAGGGGAAATCTCTACGGTCATGATATCTTTATTCTTTAAAATATACATTGCCCTAAAGAAGTACATAAATGTCTCCACCTAAATTCCTCTGCTGCTACTTAACAAAACTTCACTCTACTTCTACGCAAAAACCAATCCACGGAGCACAAATCCTCGAATCGATATCACTATTTTCGGTAACGTTGTGATTTAAAGCTACCATTTTCCTTTTCAAGTCACAGCCATCCAAAAAGACAGTGATAGATATAGATTGGTTCATAGAAAAATAGTTGAGGATGCAAAAAACTCCACCTATTCAATGCCAAGCTTAATTCCCCTATTGTTGGTGTGATGTGATATCATATGTACAGCTCAACTCATTCCTGTTCTCCTTTTGAATCGTCAATAGGCGGTTCCGTGCACAATGGACAAGGCGGATCGCTCCTATCTTCGACGTTTGGCCGGTTCTCCAGACAGTCTGCATGATAGACATGGCCACAAACCAAAACTGCAGCAACGGGAAGTTCGCGAGAAGAAAGTGTGTTGCCGAGAGAGCAAAGCTTTCGTCTCATCAGCTTATGGCAAATCCCACATAGCATCCTCATTCCATTAGATGATATTGCATCCTTCCCTAAGGAATTGTACCTTATCCTTTCTGGCCCCCAAAATGAGCGCTCAATGCCATCTAAAATCAATGCAAAAAGTTTGAGTTAATACAGAACAACATCATCATCATCAATGTAGAAGAAGCAATTCTAGATGATCTTTAGAATTTATCGACATAGAAATTCCAGCTTGGTTTCGAGGTCTATGATATATTTTTAGGACATTTCCCTTTGTAAGTGTTTCATGCAACACAATTGACTGTTCTTTATCCAGAATTCCAAGTACTGAAGTTTACTTTTTCCTTTGTAAAGTGTTTCATAATCAATATGTTCATGTCACAAAGAACATGAACTCTAATTTAAAGCAAGGTGCCGTGTCATCCAACCAGACGAAATGTTGGAATTTAATTTATTTGAGATATGGCATACAAACCACCTTTCTAGCATAATCTATGTTTTAAGGTCCACCTCTAGCAGATATGTCTGCTTTAGCTTGTTACATATCGCATCAGCCTCATGGTTTTAAAACACATTTACTAAGTAGAGGTTTCCACACCCTTATAAGGAATGTTTCATTCTCCTCTCCAACCGCTGCTTTAGCTTGTTACATATCGCATCAGTCTCATGGTTTTAAAACACATTTACTAAGTAGAGGTTTCCACACCCTTATAAGGAATGTTTCATTCTCCTCTCCAACCGACGTGGGATCTCACAATCCACCCCTTTGGGCCGTTACATTTCATTTGATTAGAAGTAGGGAATGAATTTTCAAACATCCTATAACATTTAATAGCATTACAAGTGAACATGTCATCGCAAAAAGTCCTCTCATTCCCGACTGAAAAATGTGCATGACCATGTTTAGGAACTTCAGAACATATACCTATATGGTCTGGAAACTCCGAGTTGCGATGAGCAGCAAACTTAAAAGCGGGTCGCTCTTCAAGTATGGTTCTCACTCGGTTTTCACAGGAGGTGGATGCATTTGCTTGACTGATTGAACCTCGCCGATAATATTGGTGGCTATACTGATGACATAAACGTTTCATGAATACCGGGCGGGCAAGAGTCTGATCCTGCTTGTTCAATGCAACATAGCTTTAATAGATTGCCATCAACTAAAAGGAGGGATCTAAATGTTTCTATAGTAAGGGAAAGGTTTGAACTACTATTTTGCCTACTCACTCAAACTTGAACTAGATAAGTCAAGGAAGAAAGCAAGTTTAATAACAAAGTATGAACAGTTTCTCATTTTTAAAATAGAATGTCTGAAGCAAACAAAAGAGTACAAACCTCTTCCGACCGCACATCCATTTGATTTGAAAAAGTCACTGGCCCTGCAACATACGTATGATCATGTTCCATTTTATCATTCAAAACATAGGAAAATCAGAAGAATACATCAGTTCTACCAAAACATTCAACCAAAACTAATTCTAAAAGGTATTGAAGTAGCCAATTGACTGAGATTGGTCAACAAACTACATCCTTAAAGGCCAAAACAATCCCCAATATATTCTTGTGGAAAACTCTCATAGATCGGATTGAAATTCTAAAAATGCCAATTACTTACAAAACCCATGCCGCTCAAACAAAGGTGATTTAACCAAAACTCTGTATCGACGCAAAGGAATAATCTCTTACAGACATTTCAACAAACAGAAACAGAGCATGATGGGTTACAAAGGAAAAGAAGGGCATACCAGAAAAATGAAAAGGACGATCGGGGAGGGTCTGATCAGTGTCTCGCTTGCGCTTTCCCATGGTGATTAAGATCGTTAATAAAGCGAAGAGAGTGAGATTAAATTAGGAGGTTAAATTTAGGCGATGATCCGTGGTGATGAGCATGGGAAATTGAATTGAATTTAATAAACGCTTTTGATTTGGGCCCTTTCGGGGCTTAAAACACAAACCCTGCTGCCGATTTTCGATTCAACGAAATCACAGGAATTTGTTGTGTGTTTTTCGATTTCGAGTTCTTGCTTTTCCTTTCATATTATTCCTTTTTTCACGGATGCCTTTTGAAAAATCTATCTAAATTCTGGTTTTTCTATTTTGTTATTATTTATTTTATTTTATTTTATTTTTTTTGGAAAAGCTGATTTTAATAAATAACATGAAATAACAAATATAGTAATTAAAATTTAGTCAATGAATCATTAATTATTTTATGTTTGAAATAATTTACAATAATAAATACATATTTTTATTTACTTTTTTTAATATTTTAAATCATTCTTTTATTATATATCCATAAATTTAATCCTATTAATTGATTTTCCATTGGTATATGTTAATTTTAGTTTTAAAAAAATTAAAGAATATATATTATTTATAAAAAAAAATATTACAAAATAAAAGTAACAATTTCATCGAGATTGTTATTGAGATCCAAAGGGTTTATTGGGCCGAGCCTGCTTTGGTGGGCCTAAGTTAATACGAGACTGATCCATGCTTTGTCTTACAGCTACTAGATGGGCCTACTGTTTTAAGCCTCGTACATATTTTGGGCCCACCCAGAATTTGTAAGCCCAACATCATCTAAATAAAAAGGTTAGCTTTAGATTAAGTCAAGTTAATAATCAAAGAAGACCATGTTTAGCTTTAGATTATGATAACCATAAAATTAAATCTTTGAATTAAGATAACACGTGGAAAAGTTTATTCAAATAGCCACTTTGACCGAGTCAATGGTTTACTATTTTCACATTATTTTAATCTTGCACGCAACAAATAAAATTTTGTGTTATGTGATTTTTTCAAATATTTATTTATTTTCTTTTCAAAAAGGAAATTGGTGGGTTGTATTCCACTCATTATTATTGATTTTATTAAATATAATAATTGAGATATTTTAGTAATTTCTTATTGCATCGTTTTCTGCGGGCGTATTAAATAAAATAATCAGCTTTTTCCATACAAAAAAATATATATTAATTTTACTTATTAATAACACTCATCTCTAATGTTTTGACTTAGAATTAAAAAAACAATTTTTTTAGTAAAATAAAAAACTGAAATTTAAAATTTGGTGAGGCTAGCTGTTTTTCACAATAATCTATACTTTTGAGTAAATTTCACTTATTGTGAAAAAATAATTATGAATTCAATGAACCATTAATTATATTATTCACCATCTCATCAAAGTTGGTATTTTTATAATAACAATCTCATAATATTTATTGATAATTGATTTGTGTTTTGTATAATAATAATAAATTTATCTTAGATTTGGACGTATTTAAATGGGTTAAAAAAGCTTTATTAATAATAGAGGATTAAATTCTACGAAACTATTTGATATTTCATTAATGTTATTACAAAATTTAAAATATAGAAAATAAATAGAAACGTTTTTGTACAATAATAATAATAATAAATAAATATATATATAAAAGACAAATCTTTTACATTATAATATTATAAAACATATATTGAATATAAAAATAAAATTATAAGATTGTCCATAGACTAACCAATAATAATCTCATAAAATTCAACAAAATTAATATTAAAAACTTTATATTGACTTTTATATAATATTCTAAAAAATTCAAATTACTAAGAGAGGAGAAAAAAAGGAAATTATATAGTGGCGGAAATTTAGAGGTGATAACGTCAAGCAAGTTGGAGAAAGCTGCTGGTTCTGGTCTATCCTCGAACCGCTGGAAGGGATAGGATCCCTTATCTTTTGGGACAGCTTAACTGGGAATAGTCCAAAATACCCTTATGGCCAACGGACGACACGCCCTAATTTACTCATTTGCTCCTTCTCCAACCTAGTACTTCCCTTGTTTCTTCGGCTAAAGGGTACTGCCCTTTCCGGGAATTTAAGGGCCCCACCTTCGTCATTCATTCAGTACCCTTCTTGGAGCTTATTTCACAATGGCTCTCATGTATATTCCTTTTGGATCCCTTTTTTATTCTCTTCAAAGTTACATTAAAATATTCTTTACAATACCACTTGATCACACCCATATTTAAAAGTTACATATTCACGTACCAACACAAATCCTTTTAAGATATAGACCAACACAAAATCTTTTTAAGATACTTTGTTCTCACTCACATGCATCTTATAAAAATTCTTAAAAGATCACCCAAAATTGCTACAAACAAAACATGCTGAATCTTTGAATTTCTATGATTGAGTTATCCAAAAAAAAGTGTATATTTGTTTTCACTCACGTGCATCACAGGAAAGTTTCGACGATGTCACTCAACAAAAAATTGCTTTAGGCAATACACATTTAACCATAAAGTTCCTACGATCGAGCAAACGAAAAGAAAGATATATCTTTTAAGTCATTCTTAGTCGTCCTATCGTGAAGATCACTCTCATTTGCATGTGGTATCGGTTCATCAATGTCATAATAAATATTTTAAAACTATTTTTATGGAGGAAGTCTATTAAAGTGAAAAAAAAAATCAATATAACGTTGACTAGAAATATGTAGTAATGATCGAGACACCTTTACACTATTCAAATTGAGTTAAGTAGTTTATTTAGTTAGCTGTTTCGCTTTCGATCCTAATGGCGGAATAAATCTTGTTGCCGACAACCTTCTCACGTGACACCAATGTGAACTTTGAGAAAATTCATGTGAGCACACTAATTATTATTCGTAACAAATAACATGGTTAAATATAAGGACAATATATTTTAAGGTTTGAGGATTGAAATTAAGAAAAGAAAAGGCAAAGTTAGAGACCAAGTTCACATGTTTAGAATGTTTGAGGTAAGTCACATGAAATTGTCTAAAGAAAAAAAAATGTCACATATAATCACATGAAAATTCAATTAGGTTTGAATGTGATATTTCATCCTTTTAACGTTGTTGATATGTTTCTTCCATCCTAAATGTGGCAATCATTGCCTGCCTTTTATTCTTTTTTCTTTTCTTTAATATCTAACTAAGTTTTTTTTTTTTTTTTAATTTAATGATTAATTATAGCATCGGCTCATTGAATGTATTGTGACACGAAGGTTAAATCCAATTCTATCTTAGCATTTTAATACATTACCATATATTAATATTAATTTCTTAAATATGGAAGCTAAAAACTTACGTGTATAAATAAAACTTATAATTAATGGTTATCCTCAATTAAATATAATATTAAATTTTACTAATCCTGACAATAATCCAACAACCTTACATTAATTTTTTTTAAAAAATAATTCAAGATAATAAACTTACTTTATTAAGTGGACCAACTAAATTTATTTCATGTTTTTGTTTAGATCTTTCGATTCTTGTTTTTTTACCCACGAATGTTTAAAATTTTTTTACGATACCCAACTAATAAAAATATATATTTTTATTAGTAAATATCTGTTGACGTTATAGCCAATACGGTTGAAAAATTACTCATGGTATTAAAAAAAAAGTGGTAATATTATTATTGATTTTTTATAAATATTTAAAAAATAACAAATTATTTAAAAATTAAAAAGAATAATCACTTGATGATATGAGAGCGACAATAAATAATGACATAAATAATCTTTGTTTGGAAACAGGGGTATTAATGAGCGGACCCACAATGCCAGCTGTAGATCGAGGGAATTGGGGAAGTAGCTAAAACTGAAGTTCGGTGGGTGAGATCTCGGGGGGAGGAGGAGGAGGAGCCACCGTAGGCCTCCGCCTTGTGCCACCGACATTAACCACGGGCCCCATCCCGATCAAACCACCATTAATAATTACAGCTCAACCTACTCATAAAAATATGTGTAATAATTTATTGTTGTTTCTTAGTTTATATAAAATTAATGTGCAAAATATCTGTGTGGAATTTTCTTAAATAAATAAATTAGAAATACAAGTGGATCGGTCTACACGTGGAAAAACAAGTGGGCATGATTTAATTTCAAACACGTGTGAGTTTTGTTTGTTGAGTTGGAGCTGAGGAGGACATATATATATATATATATGTATATTTATTTATATATTTACCAAATATAATGCTCGTTTTCACACACCCATCAATATTCAAATTTTAAAATCCATAATATAACGGTTATTTTTTTTCTTAATATTAACTTATTTTGTGTTCTAACAAATTATTATTTTTAATCAAGATTAAAACATTAATAATATTATTATTTGATATACATAAAAGAAAATGAGAGGCAAAAAAAAAAAAAAAAAAAAAAAAAAAAAAAAAAAAAAAAAAAAAAA
>NW_019272018.1:4835184-4889854 GCF_002738345.1 Cucurbita maxima
AAAAAAAAAAAAAAAAAAAAAAAGAGGTATGGAATTATGGAAAAGAAGAAGAGAAAGGAGAGAATCCCATGATTGCATAATTTTGATAGAAATAAGTAGAAAAAATAACAAATTCAGAATTCTCTTTTGTAATAATAATAATAATAAATAAATAAATAAATAAAAGAAAGTAGGATCCCCTTTTAAAAAGCGATTTTCTTTATTCTATTCTTTGGCATCGTATTCTACGAATTGCCACCTAGCCCTCATTTTTGGAACTCCACCCTTTTCGCCCACTTTTCCTGGAATTTTGTTAATGTTCTTTAGCTTAAATTAATGGTAAAAAATTAATTTGGTATATAATGTTTAATTTAATTATAAATGCATAAAATTCGGGGATAAAATAAAGAATATATAGGTAAAAAGGGACTAAATTAGGCGTTTGATGAGAATTATTGGCGATTTGTCTAAAATTGAGTGCTAGGATAGATTAAAAAAATGGAGAGAAAATGAAGATAATTAAATTAAATTAAATTAGCCTAGGGGCGCTAAAAATATAATATAATATAATATATAAATTCAGTGGCGATTGTGTAAACACCAGTCTGAAACTGATACCCACTTCAGTGGCACAGAAAAAAGCAGCCAATGGCTACGTCCCACAAAACAATTCGCATCTTTCTCTCTCTTTTACCCTTTTCCCATTCGTTAATAAATAAATAAATAAAAAGATAAGATAATAAAATAGGTTAAATTATTATTTAATTTTAATTTTGTGTTCAAGTACCCCTTCAGAATTATTTTTAAAAAAAGAAAATAGAAGAACCAGTTGTAATTTTTATTGGAAACTTGAATCTTTATTTATATATTTATTTCTCCCTAATCTAAGGGCCAAAGGTCGTGTTAATTTATTATTATTTAATTGTCTTTATTAGAGTTGTTTGTTGTGTCCGTTGGGTCATGGGTCGGGTTGTTCTCGTGTAGCCATTACTATCACACCTTCACATTGAGTATCCTCTAAGATAATTCCATGCACTTGTCATAATAATAATAATAATAATAATAATAATAATAATAATAATAATAATAATAATAATTCATTTCAACTATTAATTAATCCTTACGCCTCTTTAATTCAGATAGTTTCATCTATAAATTATGAATGGTTAAATATATGAGAAATAAATGTAAAAATATTTTAAATTCATATCCAATTATTATTAGGATAACATATTGTGACAATCTAGTTAATATGTACTTTACCCAATGATAAATAGAGCCATCCATTCCTCTATCAAACTGTCTTTTCCATCACCCATTCATTACTCCTAATCATTCATGCTTTATATATAATCACTAATCATGCTTCCTTTTAATAAATTTATTAAAAGTATTAATAAAATTCATTAGGTATAATTTTTTAAAATTAAGTAATGTGTATTACTATAATCCCAAATAATAATAATAATAATAATAACAACGTGCTACCAAAATTGATATATTTTTCTAATGTGTAAAAAAAAATTATATTTATTTATTTTTCCTTTAATGTTTTAATAATTTTTAATTTAATATAATCATTACTTTTTAACTGATATTCTAATTGATGAGTTTAGTTTGTGTTTAACAACTATGGTGATAAGGATGACAAGGCAAAGGAATCCAACGGAAAATTTATTCTTGGAGAGTGGAAACTTTAATGAATGAGATTCTTCTTTTGTTTTCATGTCTTTTTGCAAGACATCTCTCTACATGTGTGTGTATATATATAGCAACACAATATTACCTTAAAAATAAAGTTATTTATATTTCAAATTTAAAATATTAAAATTACATTTTGGGCTAAAGACAAATTACAGTTTTAGTAAAGTTTTAATTTTAAAAATTAAATCTTTCATAATTTTTTAAAGTAAAAAGGTGAACACAAAAATTATACTAAAAAAACGAGATTTGAAGCTGTGACTTGTAAAGAAGCAGGTTAGGTGAGTGATGCTCATTTGAGTAATTACTTGCCATATTAAATGACATTTATTTATACGGTGATTTAATTAATTTATTCGAGATTAAGAATTTAAATTGATGTCTTATCGGATGGGATAGAAGAGGTGCCACGTAGATTATTGTTTTGAATGCGAAAAAAACAAGGTAAGTAATGACGGTTGGGATGTAATTTGGCGTAAATGAAGGTTAGATAAAATATTTTAAGAAAAAGAGGTGAAAAAAGAAGGAAGAAAGATGAAAGATAAAGAAAAGCTGATTCGGATAGAGGATGCGTTTGGTTTACGCTCTCTTTCCATCACTGTTTGGGTTGGTTTGGGTTCTATATTGACAGGTGTTATCCGAATAACCATCGCCACGTCATCAGACCATATTATAAATAAATAAATAAATTAGTAAATAATAAAAATGGAACAACGGCGGAGAGATGGCTTCCATTTTAAGGAAAAAGGGAGGGGAAGAGGGTCAGGTAACAGTTAACATCATTAAAAATGGTTTGTTCCAAAACGCTGTCGTTTCCTTCCATGTCTTGTCTCATTTTCTTGGCCGTTGGAAGAAAAAAGCATCCCTTTCTCTTTCTGTTTCATTGCTTTTTTTTTTTCCATCTAAATTCAATTCATTTTTCATATTTTTCATTCTCCTGCCCCCGGTTTACAATATTACGTCACTGCCACTTACCTCAACCTTTATTCATTTCTTTTTTAATTAAAAAAAACATTATTACAATTTTGAAAATTCAGTTAACTCCAAGAGAAAGTAAACAATAAAACCTGAAATTTATGTGGGTGGCAAGAGAGTAAATATTAAGAATTCTGTGGACGATTGGATAGCGAGGGGAGTGTTTGGTTACAAGGAAATGGAGGAGGTGAAAAAATGAAATAGAGAGGGGGGTAAAAAGGAAAAATAAAAAATAGAACCCAGAGAGTGGACGGTAAAAAAAATAAAAAGGGAAACAGGGGAAGAAATTAAGCGGAAATAGAGAGTAGCTTAATCGGGTTAAGAGTTTGTTTGGACGGATTCCGGAGTGGGAAATTAATCTCACCCAAACAAACCTCATCTGATTTTGTGATCCTATTCATATTCCTATCCCCATTTTTCTCTCTCTTCCATTTGGTTTGGGAGATGAATATAAATGTGAGTTCCCATTTCCCTCAACGCATCTCAGCCTGAAATCGCTTCCTTCCATTCACTCACTCTGCCACCACCCCCCACCAAACCCTCGTTTTCTTCTTCCTTTTCTCCTTCCTTTTGTGGGGTTCGTTTCCCTGTGTGTGTTGGTAATTCTTTCGCCATGAGCGTTACCATTCTTCCAGATCTCGGGACTGAGATTTTCATTCCGGTATGTGCCGTTATCGGAATCATCTTCTCTTTGGTGCAGTGGTATTATGTTTCGCAGGTTAAACTCTCGCCTGGCCGAGATGCCGCTCACAACAACAGCGCCGGTTCTAAGAATGGTTACTCCGACTACCTCATCGAGGAGGAAGAGGGCGTCAACGACCATAACGTTGTGATTAAGTGTGCCGAAATTCAGAGTGCCATTTCTGAGGGTATACCGTTTTCTCGTTCTTGTTCCTTTCAGATTTGGTTTCTGCTGTCTTCTTTTTTGCCTTATTAATTCTTGGATCTGGTGCTGGATTCTCAGTTTCTTGTTCTTACATTTTCGTTTTCTCGTTTATGGATATATATATATATATTTTTTTTTTTTTCCTTTTATGAATGCTCTGTAGAGTTTACCTTGATTTCACTTCTCGGTTCTTTCCTGGCTCTTGATTTTTGGAGTGGTTTTTGTTTTTGTTAGATGGTAACGTACACTTTGGAAGTTGCGCGTTGTGTTGGGTTAGTTTTGTTGCGCGATTATCGTGTTGTGGTATACGTGTGGATGTTACATTGGTCCTATCTTTCCATGCATTTATGGGCCGTGCTTGTTGTCTTTAAGCTAATACGCTACGTACCCTGTGTTCCGTAGGCATCCTTCCCTGCTTGACCTTGAGAGTTAGGTTCACTGCACTGGTCTTAACACATTACCATAAATAGCTTACGGAGGCATTAATTACGAATTATTTGTTTCTTTTGATTGATTATATCTTGTCTGTTCACATGGAGTTTATTGGAGGGGGGGGGGGGATTATGGTTTCCTGTGTCTGTATACATGAATTTATGAAGAGATCTAGGAACTTATGATCGATTAGTTTCAGTTTATTAAAAACAGAGGGCCGGACTGTCAGAACCTTTGGAACTTATTCTCTTATATGGGTTTGTAGTGTTTCATTTTTGGTTAAGAGGATAAGAGTTGCATCACCACATCTGGAGTTTAATCAGCATTCATCACCACATCTGGAGTTTAATCAGCATTTCTTCCAAGTTTATGGGATTCCTGTTTCTTTGCGTCTGGTTCCACGTTAGTGTCTTTTTCGTTCTGTATGGTATTTATTTAATTGTTAGTTTTGTGTATGCCATGCAGAGAATCATATTCATATCCATGATTTTTTTTGGTTGAATCGTTTGAACTATTTTTATGAGTTCCTTTTGTTGATGTGTTCTACGTTAGTGCCTTCTGGATGTTTTTTTTTTGTCACTCTGTTTTTTGTTGATTCCTTTTATTGAAAATGCCATCTTCTAGAAATTATAACTCTTAAGCCAATATTTATATATACTTTTTTCTTGCTATGAAAAGGAAGTGAAAAGTATTCTTGTGTCCTCCCATTAGTAAAATATGTAAGAATATGTGTCGTTTAAGATGATAAAACCACTTTCTCTAATTGATCGGAAAGTTTATTCTTTTGAATCATATGGTTTTATGCATTCTCCTTACGTTGTTTTAGAGAAGTTTCTAACCTTTTTTAACTCTTTGATGTATTAGGAGCAACGTCCTTCCTTTTCACGGAGTACAAGTACGTTGGCATCTTTATGGTGCTGTTTGCAGTCTTGATCTTCGTATTCCTTGGCTCAGTTGAGAGTTTTAGTACCAAGCCTCAACCGTGCACATATGACAAAACAAGGACTTGTAAGCCAGCTTTGGCGACTGCTATATTCAGCACTGTATCATTTTTACTTGGTGCAGTTACTTCAGTGGTTTCTGGTTTCCTTGGAATGAAAATTGCTACATACGCAAATGCCAGAACCACCTTGGAGGCAAGAAAAGGTGTTGGAAAGGCATTTATTACTGCTTTTAGGTCTGGTGCTGTCATGGGCTTTCTCCTAGCTGCCAATGGTCTCTTGGTTTTGTTTATTGCCATTAACCTCTTCAAATTGTACTATGGTGATGATTGGGGTGGTCTTTTTGAGTCTATCACTGGGTATGGTCTTGGTGGTTCTTCCATGGCTCTCTTTGGAAGAGTTGGTGGTGGTATCTACACCAAAGCTGCCGATGTTGGTGCTGACCTTGTGGGCAAGGTGGAAAGGAACATTCCCGAGGATGATCCCAGAAACCCAGCTGTAATTTTCATCACCCTAAATATATTTTGTTTGTTCTTTTTGTGCTGATACTTTTATCTCTTAATCGAATCACTCATTGTTTTGGCAGGTGATTGCTGACAATGTTGGTGACAATGTTGGGGATATAGCCGGTATGGGATCTGATCTGTTTGGTTCGTATGCTGAATCTTCATGTGCTGCTCTCGTTGTTGCTTCTATCTCTTCTTTTGGCAACAACCATGAATTGACACCAATGCTCTACCCTCTCATCGTTAGTTCTATGGGTATTCTTGTTTGCCTGATCACCACCTTATTTGCAACTGATTTCTTTGAGATCAAGGCTGTTAAGGAAATTGAGCCAGCATTGAAGAAGCAACTTATAATTTCCACTGTTCTAATGACCTTTGGAATTGCAATTGTTACTTGGTTGTCTGTTCCATCATCATTCACCATTTTCAACTTTGGAACTCAAAAAGTTGTTACGAACTGGTTAGTTCTTGAATTATTTTCTTACAATTGCTTTTCATTGTCACTAGTGGTTTGATTCACGGTCGAGTATTTGGCTTTCAGGAAACTGTTCTTGTGTGTTGCTGTGGGTCTCTGGGCTGGGCTTATAATAGGATTTGTGACAGAGTACTATACGAGCAATGCATACAGGTAATTGATTTATTCGCATTTGCCTATTCACTCAGTAATTCATTTGTTATATAAAGATGAAAATCTGATCACTTATTTTTCTGATTTTATTCAGCCCTGTGCAAGATGTTGCTGATTCTTGCCGAACTGGAGCTGCTACAAATGTCATTTTTGGGTTGGCGTTGGGATACAAATCTGTCATTATCCCTATTTTTGCAATTGCGGTCAGTATTTTTGTGAGTTTCACCTTTGCTGCCATGTACGGCATTGCTGTAGCTGCCCTTGGAATGCTGAGTACCATAGCTACTGGTTTGGCCATTGATGCATATGGTCCAATCAGTGACAATGCTGGAGGTATTGCTGAGATGGCAGGCATGAGCCACAGAATTCGGGAGAGAACTGATGCCCTCGATGCTGCTGGAAACACCACTGCAGCCATTGGAAAGGTATTTTTTGGATATTCTTTTAACCCAAATGTAATGCCTGGATCGGTTCTTTATGTACATTGGTCTTGGCCTTCTGTATATTGTCTCAATAGAATGTTTTTCCAGTTTCCCACCAAAGCCTTCCTATGAACTTCTGTCAAAACTTCACACTCTTTATTTGCATTTTCCAGGGTTTTGCCATTGGTTCAGCTGCCCTTGTGTCCCTTGCTCTTTTCGGTGCCTTCGTCAGCCGTGCCGGTGTCACTGCTGTTGACGTCTTGACACCCAAAGTTTTTATTGGTTTGATTGTGGGTGCCATGCTCCCCTACTGGTTTTCTGCCATGACAATGAAGAGTGTTGGTAGTGCAGCCCTAAAGATGGTTGAGGAGGTGCGAAGGCAGTTCAACACTATCCCAGGTCTCATGGAGGGTACTGCCAAGCCCGACTATGCTACATGTGTCAAGATCTCAACTGATGCTTCTATCAAGGAGATGATCCCACCTGGTGCTCTTGTCATGTTGACACCACTAATTGTTGGTATCCTTTTTGGAGTTGAAACTCTTTCTGGTGTCCTTGCTGGGTCCCTTGTTTCTGGTGTGCAGGTATGTGTCGGGTTCATTCTTGGAACTACTAGTTAAACATCAAAGTTTTTCACTAAACGATGTTCTTGGAACTACTGTAGATTGCCATTTCTGCATCTAACACCGGAGGAGCCTGGGATAACGCTAAGAAGTACATCGAGGTATATGTCAAATCCAATAATCATGTATCCAATGTTGTAATGATTTTCCGGTATTAGATCAACATCTGATTGTCATGGACAGGCTGGTGCCTCTGAGCACGCAAGAACCCTTGGCCCGAAAGGATCAGACCCACACAAAGCCGCTGTTATCGGTGACACGATCGGAGACCCGCTGAAAGATACATCCGGACCATCTTTGAACATTCTGATCAAGTTGATGGCTGTCGAGTCCCTTGTGTTTGCTCCTTTCTTTGCCAGTCACGGTGGTCTTCTCTTCAAGATCTTCTGAAAAGAACAACACGAGTAATGGGGGAATGGCTGTGGCATTGCATTATCTCTGGCACTCCTCCTCATTGACATAACTACCGCGCCTCTTCTCCGAAATTTTCATTGCTTTTTTAGACTCCATATTATATGCTCCTCAAGTCTGTAGCTTTTGATTCCCTTTGAGAAACGTGTAGTTTCAACTGGACGAGCGTTTTATCTTCTCATCGTTTGATGATGAGAAGATGATGAAGAAAAAAAAGAAGATATTTGGTTGAATCTTGTGAAATGAGACTGCGACCTTATTCTCTTTTTCCCAATTGAGAACAGGCTATTATTGTTGTTCCCACACACTGTCTCTCTGTTCTTGAATGCGACTTCCATTTTGAATAATATCTGATTTAATTCTCTTTTACATTCATCTGGGAGTGTTGATTTAGAACAGGCTATTATTGAAACATTCAGTGAAAGCATTACAAAAAACAGAGACTTGTGTTGATGTTTTTTTAATCTTCAATCCATCAACTGCTCTCTGCCCCTTCTGGTAATACTGAAAATAAGTTTCTTCCACATAGTTCTTCACAGTTCTGAACAATCTCGGCCTCCTCTCGTCCTCCTCATCTTTTTCTGGGCAGCAGAAACAAGCCACTGAAAGCCTCTGCCTCTCTGAATTTGTTACCGCCCGATGAACAGGGCTCTAAAATATCCCATTGCTCATAATCTGCACAGATATACAATAACATAGAGGCACACACTTGAATACAAGGACAACCTTAAAACTTGCACTTGAAACTTACCTCCCCTTGTTCCCCAACGTTGATGAGAAGCGAATCAGCGATGGTAGAAACAGGGAGTCTGTACCACTGGTTGTCCTTCATTTCGAGGCCTTCCACTTCTTTGTCAAGTAACACAATGGTGAAGGCTGAGCCATCGGAGTGTTCTTTGAGACCAAGAACAAGAGGGGAGTCGAGCATGGCGGATAGAAGTTGAACCTCGTCACTAAAACAGGACGCTTCCCCACCTGCTCGGAAAAGCTCTCAGGCTCCACCTTTAAGGATGCTGCCATGAATCAACACAGTTTCAATTATCTCCTTCCCTTTCATTGTAAACTCGTGTAGATCTTCCCTGTACCAAAAAAAGGTAACCATTTAATGTTATGAATGTTGTGTTAAATGCTTTCTAGAATGAAGCTGACCTGAAAGATGGAGGATTCTCCGGCCAAAACTTGAGCTTTCTCTCATCCTCCGGATTCACGACCAGATATAACTGATCCGTCCAATCAAGAATTTGGTTCTCCGATAAAATCAAATCACTCCCATACCCTTCATGTCCATCAATTTCTCTGTAGCATCGGTTCTTCTCTTCCATAGGCGGTGCGAAAAATTGCTCACTTATTTGACGCATTTTCTCCAAAAACAAACTCGAAATGCCGTGATTAGCCGCCTGCAACCCTCACCAGACACATTAATCAACTATTCGCTTCATAGAGAGAAAAAAAATTCAAAAAATTTACAAAAACCAGACCTGAAAACAGCCCCAAGAACTAAGAGCCAACCGGAACTCGTCTAAAGCAGCCTCGCCGCCCGGCGACGACGACAGTTGAGAAAGGTCAACGACCGGAATCTCCGCCATTGGAAGTGGATCATTGTTGGAATCTCCGCCGCTATAGCCACCTTTGTAAATATAAGTTTCCGGCGTATCGCCGCCGTTGATGAGAAGTTGTTGCTGGAGTGTTTGTTGGGGGTGAGATTTTTGGGTCATTTTTGAGGAGCTTAATCCGTTTCCTTTGATGGATGTAGAGATTATATAGAACTAAACTTATCTGGAAACCAATAGATTTGAAGCAGTTGAGATTAACAGTGTTGTTATTTAATATTATGAATTGTTTTATTAAAACGAGAATGAATTAATAATGTGAAATCAAAGCAAATTGATGATTTTCATCACTTTCTTCATATAAAATTGAATTCACCCATATTACCACTGCTCTGAATCATTTCTTCCAATGCTCGACTCCCCATCTTGTTCTTCCAATATTATTTAAATTTTAATAAAGGATATAGTTGGCACGTGGTGGCCCAACATTCAACA
Organism: Cucurbita maxima; assembly: GCF_002738345.1. Classification (NCBI taxonomy): domain Eukaryota; kingdom Viridiplantae; phylum Streptophyta; class Magnoliopsida; order Cucurbitales; family Cucurbitaceae; genus Cucurbita; species Cucurbita maxima. The sequence continues at coordinate 4,844,734 of NW_019272018.1, forward strand.
TTCTCATGCATTGACATGGTTATCTACTCACTTTTTAAGAGGAGACCAACCCGAGTTCTTTAAACAAACTTTGTCCTCACTCACATGCATCTCAGAGAAATTTCTAAAAGGTCACCCAATATAAAGTGCTCCAAGTAAAACATGCTTAATTATAAAATCTTATATGATTGAGTCACCGAAAAAGAAATGCACCTTATTAATATATGTGGTAACTTTGCACCTTATTGGTATATGTGATAATTTTTTTTTTTTTTTTTAGGCATACTTAGTTCATTCATCATGATCACGTAAATCTAATGATCTGTTTAGTAAGAGATTGAAACTCCTCCACAAAAGCTATCAATCTCACGGTCTACTAAGGAGAGGGTCTAGCCCTACTCCGACGAATGTCTCTACTAAGAAGAGGGTCTAGCCCTACTCCCGACGAATCGAATGTCTCTACTAAGAAGAGGGTCTATAGCCCTACTCCCGACGAATGTCTCTACTAAGAAGATGGTCTAGCCCTCGCTACACCGACCACCAGGGAGAGGGTCACACCGACCACCAGGGAGAGGGTCTAGCCCTAAACCGACCAGTGTCTCTGATATCGTCGAGTGTCTTTGATACCATCCGTAACAAACAAAGCGTGAGCGGATATCAAGAATTCTTTATATTTGGTTTATAAAAGAATCAAATTCAGGAGGCAATTAGAGAACAACCGAAAAAAAAAATAGTGCAAGAAATTGTGGAAAAATGGTGATTCTCATTAATTGATAATATAGTATGGTAGAACGAAAAAACTCATAATATGGTGATCCATCATAATCACATTCTTATTGTGATCCAAAGAGAAGTTGGGAAACTTGGGTTATTGCCTAAGGAATTGAAACGCCCATCAATTCACAAACTTTCCTGATTATATCCAAGTTAACCGGGGGAATGGCCTTGAGAAGCTGAGGGGAACATTGGTTGAGCTCAGCAAAGGCTTGGCAACAAGAAGGATGAGGAGCAGCAGCATTAATGAACACATCAGCCATACACTTGGCCGACTCTGAAATAAAGGTTGTGCAGTCATTCAATGGGGTATCCTTCGGCACCTCTGCCACGGCCCCCATGCGGGCTACTGCCGTTGGCACTAACATGAACATGTAAACTACAAATACAAGACCTGCTACATTCAATGATCTCGGCGCCATTGTTGGTACAACACTTGAGTGTGAATTGTGAGTTTTATTTTTTTTTTGGTTTTTTTGGATTTTTCTTTTTTGATTTGCTGAAGGAGAAGGTGTATTTCAGTCTGGGAGAGATTGGGGAAGTATGGAGGTTATATATAGGGAAGGATATGCATGTTTATGGCCATGAAAGCTGCCTAGCTGTTGATAAATCCTAGCATGTAGGAGTTGTTGTGAGAGTAGACCATTTCTTTCCACCAAATCTTGATTTCTTTGTTTACTATTATGTTGATAAATCCTAGCATGTAGGAATTGTTTGGGTGGAGACAAATGAATGCAATGAGACTAGGTTTTAATTCTTAGTGAGTTATGAACACATGTCTATGAGAGTTTATCGTTTTATTTGCATGGGTGTGAGAATGATTTTTTAGTTGATTCGATATGTCTATCATTTTAGAACTCGACCAAATATGAAGGTGAAAACATAATTTTATCGAGATAGAATGCACTCATTTTTATATATGGTAGGTAAAATAGTAGTTTCTTTTAAGGGATAATTTTAGACTTAAATAATTGGGTTTCACCCGTTTATGATTGGATTATAAATAAATGGTTCATCATTAATAAGGAAAAAAAAATGCTAGGAAAGTAATGCTCACATTTCCCCAACTTCGATTAAGAATTGCTATTAGGATATAATGGAACATGATATAGGAATATGATTATGCATATGATTTGAGATGAAATTGAATGTCTTGATTGTTAATTATTAGGTTGATGTACTCTACTCCATTGTCAAGGTTTACATAGTACTTTTAGTTGCTAGCTATGATGTAAAGTCACTTCCTCGTAATGGTTATATAATGTGGGAATTATTAGAGGGTTTCTAATTAACACTTAACAATGAACCTATCGTGATCAATGGAGTCTACATTAGTACTTATATGATTATGAGTTGGTATGAACAAGGTTGAGCCCGAAGATGAATAACCTTTAGTACCATACGAGTATTGTATGAGGGAATAAAGGGATCTTCAACTATTTCTTAATTGTGATCCGGTTCAGATGAGGGCAAAGAACCACATGAGTATCATGTTAAGATGAGGGCTTGGGACTTACTAACGAGATGAACAACTAAATAATATGAAAATGATCATTCTCATGAATTAATAGTATAATATTATAGAAGAAAAAATTTTATTGGATTCATCGTTACTTTCTTATTCATCATATAATTAGCTTAGTGTGAGATCCCACATCGATTAGAGAGAGGAATAAAACATTTTTTTTATAAAGGTGTGGAAACCTCTCCCCCAATCGGTGTATCAGCAAGGACGCTGGGCTCCTAAGAGAAGTGGATTATGAGATCCTACATCGATTAGAGTGGAAAACAAAACATTCTTTATAAAGGTTTAGAAATCTATTTCTAGTCGACGCATTTTAAAAACCTTGAGAGGAAGCCCGAAAGAAAAAGCCTAAAGAAGACGATATCTATTAGCAGTTGTGGAAACTTCTCCCTAGCACTAACGCTTGAGCTCACCCTCCCAAAAAGGTAAGCTCAAATAGGATATCTACTCCACGTTAAAGAAATTGAAATGCCCCACAATCCAAGAGTCTTAATCAAAACCAAATTAGAGGAACAATGGTTGAGGTTAGAAATGGAAGGATGAGGAGTAATTGTATTCTTGAGTATACCCATCACACATTTTCATGAATATATTTAGTTTAGAACCACCGCAGCTAAGTAGAAAGCGACAAAAGGGAAAAGAGAAGAAAATGAAATAGAATTTATTAAATGTCTTAAATGAATATACATATACCTGTATTATTAAGGTTACAAAAGAAATGGGATTACAACATAAATTACAAAACAGGATAAGAAACAATGAAAGAATTTGTTATCTAGGACACTTAAACGAACAACTGACAATAGAATACTATGAACACTGCTTTAGGAGACGAGAAAGGATGAAGGTGATAGCAGAAACTGGCTTAAATGGAAGTACCTGCAATTTCATCTTGTCCCCAGATTTAAGATTGTATTGAGAAAGAATGCATAATAACAACAGAAATGGAAAACCTTCTTTTGACACAGCCATCATAGAAGAAATGAAACCTGTTCAGCAAAACAACAGCTACCCATTGATACAGTGATGCAGTTCATCATTTTTCAGCATTGTTGTTATAGTGATGAGTGGAACTTACCTATAATGCTCGTTTTCAGTTTCATTGCGTGGAGAAGCAAAACTGGTGCTATTCCTTCTAGTCTCTCCAAACAAACCTGAAAAAATGCTCTAATCAAGCTTCCTCCAACACATGGTAGATTTTCGAAACTCTTCGCCGAAACAATGGCTCTAATCGGAATGATGGAACTCCAGTAAGCAACTTTCGAGCTTCGTACATCTCGTTCCATGCCTGTACTATCTCATCAATTTTGAACCCAAGACCTGTAATTGGAGCAGATAAGAAAAATATCTAAACATGGATGGACTCATAATCCACGGTTTACAGAATATATCTTAGACTATACCTTCATGTGCGTTGTTGCTTGAACAGTGATTCTTTATCATAACAGCGATATCAGTGGCAGAAGCTCCAGCAAGCTCAAATTTCTCAACTGCAACTTCCAGACATTCATGCCACACTGGTATCCCCATCTTAAATTCCAATATCGATCGCTCATAGAGCATGGTACCCCATAAGAGGTTTATATGAGACCTCATATTTTTAGCCTGTTCTGCAGCTTCATCAGCTGATATATCCTTAATCAGCCCATCTAATCCCATCTTCTGCAACTGGGTTTTAACAGTGCTAGTTTTAGAGAATTCGCTAGTACGCTGTTCTTCCCATTCTTCCCACATTTTCATGCCCGTTTCCATGCTCTCCTCGGCATAGTTATAAAGTTTCAGAACCTCAGTACAAGGCAACGTTTTTGGATCAACATTGCTGCTAACGGCATAAAGCCAAGAAAGTTTCGCCTGCTCAAACTGTTGCTGCCCAAGAGCTAGATAGCCTTCGTAAAAGTCTGGTTTGATTTCGACCGCCATTTGATATTTCCTTCCTGCTTCAACGTATTCGTTTTCAACCCAATCGTACGCAGATTTTATCTGTTCAAACAGAGGCCCTTTTGAAGCACCATCTGTGAAGTAGACCTTCTTCCTGGCGCTTGACATGATAACATTCCCCCAGTAGAACAATGCCAAGGCTGTCATCTCATGAAACTTCTCTGCTGCTAATTTGAAAAGACCTTGAGCCTCTTCACTTGTTACTGTCTCTTCCACGGCTTCAGAATAAAGCTTCATCCCAAGGTCATGGAGATCCAAGCATGGGCCAGATTCAAATCCTACATGGTTTATAAATAACTGAGCAAATTGAATTATCCAGTCATCAATGCAAGAGGACGTCTTTATTTCTTTTGCTCTTAATAAATGGCCATTCTCAAATATGCTACTTTGTTCAACTTTACACTTGGCAACCTCATCATCCTTCTTAAACTTTTCATAGAATGGATCTTGTTCAGGCTTAACTTCAAATATATAAAATCTAACAGAAGCCTGTGACGCCTTAGCTGTTTCGGCCATTCGCAATTCTTCGTTGGCAGTAATGGTTACCAAATCGCCTTCTTCGTCCCTGTACTTGATAAGGACTGCCGGGCAGGTTGGGAAACGATCACGTATAGCCTCCCTCAGTTGCAGTAGAGTGCAGTCCACTGGCACTTGAGCCCATCGTATATCTTCTCCAAACACCAATTTCACAGTTTTCATAGGTGTTTCCTCCAGTGCCCTGGCGATTTTCTCCTCCACAACAAGTTTATCCTCGGCCTTCTTCTCCTCTACTGTTTCCTTGGCCTTCTCCTCTTCAACCGTTCCATTACCAGCCTTCTCCTCTGCAACCGTTCCATTACCAGCCGTCTCCTCTTCGACCGTCTCATTACCAGCCTTCTCCTCTTCGACCGTCTCATTACCAGCCTTCTCCACTTCGACCGTCTCATTACCAACCTTCTCCTCCACAATTTCATCAGCCTTTTTCTCATCTATGGTTTCCTTAGTCTTTTGGTTGTTCTTCTTCTTTCGGTTCTTTTCTTTTGATCCTTTTTGCGGCAACACTTCAGCAGGCAATTCAACAAAATCAAGAGGCAGCTTGATCTCAGCATCGTCTTCCTTTGATCCTTTCGTCTCAAGTGCCTTTGTAAGTCTCTCTGATATTTCTAAGGCCATGATATTATTTGGCTCCATGTTTAAAACTGTATTAACATCTCTTAGAGCCAAGTCCAGCCTATGCAACGCCTCATAACATCTAGCTCGCTTCAACAACGCCTTACTATACTTCGGTGTAACTTCAAGAGCCAAATTGCACTCATGAATCGCTCGAGGATACTCGCTAATCCCCATTTGCATATAGCAAGCCGCCATGTTACTCCTAAGATAAGATACGTCTATATGATTTCTAGGAAGTAATTTGAGAGCCTTTTCATATTTCAACATTGCTCCTTCAAGATCTCTAGCCTGAAACAATCTATTCCCCTCTTCCTTCAAAGCCAGAGACATGGTAATGAAAATAGCATGGTCTTTGTCATTATTGCTTGGACTACCATCTCCACTCTGGCGATGTTTCGCTATGACCTCACGAAACTTATCACCAATCTGCTTCTTTTTCTTCCCACTTTGCTTCCCCATTGAAAACCCAAGATCGGACCAAAAGACTTAGATTCTACAACTACACTCCAAAGCAAACAAATCCAAACCAACTTTATTACGAGGAAGAGAATCAAATCCCGCAAACAATTCTTAAACCCTCTACAAAGAAGCAACACAGCACAAACAAAAAATCAATTCCCTTGTAGTCGAATGTAGCAAAAAGTACCCAAATATCAAACGTAAACCAGACAGAAACCACAAAATTTTCTAGATCAAATTCACAAATCCCCCCAAATTTCCAGTGAACCGACCTAAAAAGGATAGAACGATCCTGAAATTCCCCAGAAACTCAAATAGGGCATTCTAAGCAGAGATTCTTAAGCTCTCTTGGAATCAGAATTTATAGCATTCATTGAAGAACGAAAACCGCAATGCAGAAAGAAGAAAGGCAGCCGATTAAACTAAAACGTATGCGTGATAAGCAGAAAGAAACATGAATTATAGTCGTGCGTTTTTGCTCAGGAGATGCAAAATCGGAAACATAAAACTTATCTGGGAAATGTATGAAGCAGTGAAATAATTCCGGAGAATCCAGGCGAGAAAGAAGGAGGAAATTATTTGGCGGAAAGAGACGGAATATTATTAGCAAAGGAAGTGAAATGGAAAACGAACCGTAGAATCCGTTTGTGCTTTTGTAACGAGTGAGATTTGTAAGAACTTGTCGTGAACGCCACAAAATTCTCAGAAAAAGCTGGTAATGGTTTTTATACTATTTTATTTTATTTTTTAATTAAATTAAATTACTGTTTTTATTATAGAGGTTGCCGTTTGACTTGAAAACTCAAAAATATGTGGGCTCCACAGCTGCCGTGAATTCCAAGTCTTTTGGGTAACCGCCCATTCCATTGGTTGTTGGTTCAAAATTTTATAATTATATATAATAAATAAATTCTGGTTTTTATTTTTCATGTCAATGGTTAAATTTTAGTTCATCTATTTTGTGGTGAATAATTTGAATTAAAATATATTATTAAAGCAATATTTTCTATTAATAAAATATAAATAAAGATATTACTTAGCCTGCCAACTTTACCCAGCTTTTTTTTTTAACACGTGCTAAAAGCTACATGAAAAGACATATGATATGCTTTTAAGAAAGAAAAATCACAATTATATTATTCTGTAAATTTTAAATAATTTCATATACCAGGTGTACAATTAATGGGCTGAATTCTCCGGCCCATTAATTGTTGAAATAAAAAAAATATATTTGAGTTCCTTCGAGGACATGGCCCATAGACAAAGCCCACTTAAATATGAGTCCACAGATCCATTAAACGCTGGACTGACCCGGCCCATTTTGTTGGAAGTCCAAATACCTTCTCATGACGTGGCAACCACTCATTGGTCAAGCTTACGTGGAAATGCACCACCGTCAATAGGACGCCGTAAAGCAAGTTTACGAAGACGCCATTTTCATCTTCTTCGTCGTCGCTGCTGTCGTCCTTCTGCTTCCAGCTGAAATACCTCGCCTTTACATTTTGCTTCTCTTGTTTTCCCCATTGTACGTTCGTCGGAGGACACCGGAATGAGGAAATTGCTGTGTCTGGTTCTTTTAGTTGGTAATTTTTGCCACTCCGTGTTAGCTGACCAGATCTTCCCAGCTCAATTAGGTGAAATTCTTCTCCAAATTCTCTCTTTCTTTAACTTTTTATTGACAAGTTGCGAAACAGATATCTTCTTTAGGCGTACAATCTTGATTCATGAATTTTTAATTAGTTAATTTTTGTTTTGAATTCAGTATTTAGAAATGGTTTTTCAGACTATCTTCCTTTATTATTAAGTTGTAGAGTTTCTGCTTCTGATTGATTGAAGTTATGCCACTCCGATTGCGAACTGAATCTAAATCGTAGGATTATGTCTTGGCGGGCTGATATTCCATAAGTTGTTTAACATTCGGTTTGGCATACTTTATGAGAATTTGAAACATCAAAATGTAGGGTGGTGTACCATCTTTACATTTATTGTATTTGCTCATCATTGCAATAGCTAGTTAATATGAAATTTTGTTATCCCCTCTTTCTGATTGATGATTAGCAGGTGGTACATTTAGTCGCAACTCTCGTGGACTGAAATACAATATTGAATTCCATCCAGAGGACTCGCCTTACAACCCGGTAAGCTTTATAATGAACTTAGTTGTTGCTTGGTATTATTTGGATCCTATTCACCTATAGGATGTAATTAGATGGGGATTTTTTGGGTCTTTGGCATTTTTCCTCCTCCTCTCTTGTTAGGTCGGAGTGTAGTATAACTTTACAAAGTTAAAGATGATAGACTGTGGGCATTTCTCCACACCTTCATTAGTCAATCTCTAGTTATCTTATTTTGTTGTTTCTTTTTTTAAATTTATCATCATATATTCTCTCTGTTGGCCTAATTTGGTTTTTGTACTTTACATTGTTTCCCACTCTGTGAAATGTATTCATCAGTTGCCTTCTTTCTCTAAGATAAAGGGGATTGGAGGAAGGGCTTTGAAGATTGATAGTTGATTATTTTGACACGATTAAAAACAATAAATAAATAAGAAGTTCTCTGTGTACAGTGATCCATGACACCAAATTTTGAAGCAAACTAAAATTGTAGTTTCATCCTTATGGTATCAAGCAATTGGAATAATTGGTTTGTAAATGATTTCTTGAACTCCAAGAACCTTCTAGACGGCCAACATGTGATTAGTCGGTAAGATGCACTGTGGAAGAAGAGATGGGAAGGTGGACTCTGTGTGCATTGTTTTCTTAAATGCTTGATAATTAAATCATTGTATGCGCTCAATTCTGCTGCAAATGTAAGTGGGAACTTAAAGCTCCTTCTCTATGCACGAAATTTTATTGTTTTAATGTTTAGTCAGTACCCTTTTCCTTGTACTAGACTTCATACAAAAACTTTCTTTTCTACACTGTATGATATCTGACTTCATAATTCAAGAATAAGGAAGTATGCATATGCCATCTGAAATCACTATGTTTTTTATGACTTTGCAGGATGATGATCAGGAATCTGTGTTTATGCCCAATAAAAATGGAAAGAATTACATGTGCTTCTTGCCTAAGATGGAGAAGTCCAAGAATGGAAAACCAGCTATTCAGGTGAACATGAGTAGCATGATTGTGGAGTCTGAGAAGCGTGTCAAATTGAAGACTCCAGATGAGCTGCTTGAAGCATTAAAAGAGCAATGTTTTGTCAGGGTTAGGATCTATCACTAAATATTGCTTTGCATGCATCTGATGACTATATTGTCGATGTTTTAAAATCATATCTCGAAAGAAAAGTAGAGTTGTAAGTAGTTTTTTTAGTGCGAGTTCCTTGAGAAATCAGGCATCAAGCAAAAAGTTAAGACGTTAAGGTATTTTCTTATTTCATTTTTAAAAATAATATATGTGTTCAAAGTATATGACATGTTTAAAAAATATAAGTGAAGTGTATGCTTTGAGGCAGTCCTGCCTCACATGAGACAAGGTGCCTTTGTTGCGCTCAACATTCATGCTATTTAAAACTAGGGCCAATTGTGGTAAAATATATGCATTTTAGGTAAAACAAGTGATGATTATGTTATGAACAATTGACACGTTTGCCTTGCATCATCAACTTCTTTTTGCAGCAAGAGGGTTGGTGGACATATGAATTTTGTTACCAGAAAACACTACGACAATTTCATTTGGAGGATGATAAGGTAGTCTCATTGAGTGTCTTCTAATGCTTTCTTTATGCGTTTCTCTAATCTCTGTGTATGAAATGGGGGACTGGTGTCAATATTCTTAAAGGAGATTGTTTTATTAGCTTATGTTTCAGGAGGCCATGGTTATGGTTTATAGCTTAATTAAAAACATAAAACAATGCCCTGCCATTTTAAGTAGTGAAGACTTTGAAGTATCTGGCGTATTGTTTTGCAGGTAGTTCAGGAGTTTGTATTGGGTGTCTATGATGCAGACGCAACGGCTAATCTCCATGAGAATCTCTCTGATGTATCTACTTTGAAGGATCCTCGCTCAAAAGATGCATCCCAAAGGTTTGCTTTTACTTTAATTAGTTACCAGTTAAGAAATTATGAACTGACTTAAAGTTACAGGCAAAGACCAACTATCGAAAAACACTAAAGCTTGTAATTTTCCTATTTCTACCACTTCTCAAATTAGTAAGTTGGAGGTATACGTGGAAACAGAAACTTGTGTGAGTTTTCATCCAGCATTCTACTATGGGTCTGACTTTGAGTTTCTTTAATTGTCAATTCTTACGTGTCAAATATGACATTCAGACATGAAATATGAAGAAAAGCTCGTATGAGTTCAGTGTGTGGATCCCATAGATCCTGTATAGTTAGCAAGGTTTTCTTTTGGCGCCTCTCCCCACATGTCAAATTCTCAAAGTAATATGAAGCTACGTGACTCATTCAGGTATCATGCTCATCATTACACAAATGGAACCATGTGTGATCTAACAAATCAACCACGAGAAACTGAGGTACAAAGTAATCAATAATTTTCTGTCACTTTTTTCTTTCTTTCTCCTCATTGCCAATTTTGATTCTTAATTTCATTGCAGGTTAGATTTGTTTGCTCAGAGCCCAGAGCCATGATTAATTCTATCACAGAACTATCGACATGCAAGTATTCACTTACAGTGCGATGCCCAACGCTTTGCAAGCATCCGTAAATCTCTCCCCCTCTCTCTCTCTTTTTTCTTATACCTACACAAAAACATCCATTTTGCTCATTATTAGCTGAAATAGAACACGATGAATTCAAGTGTTACTGGCACAAGTTTGTGATAAGTATTTGTTTAGACAATGAACAAAGCTGCCAATTATTACAATCTACAAGAGAAGCGAACCACTTTAAAGAACAACCTGCTCTCATCTAAACAGATTGAGTAGCTATAAAAGTGTGCACGAGCCAACTTAAAAGAGTTCCGACATCAAGATGTAAATTTGATTAATCGATATAGTTTCCATTTCTCTTATCCGATCATTTTGTTTTGAGGCAGGTTATTCCAGGAAGAGAGACCAGTGTGGTACACCATTAACTGCAACGTGCTCCCAGAAGGTTACAAGGAAACAGAGCAGACTGAAGAATTAGATGATGAGATTGTCATGGTTACAGACATCAAATATCCAAAAAATGAGTCGGATGAGTGATGTGAATATTTATATCTTAGAACTTTTATCAACCAAACTAACCTTAACAAAGAAGTTGTTCCTCTGTAGATTTGAATTCTTTTCTCTTGTGGAGATCATCAATCCATCAATTCTCTTATGATATAGTCAGATATGAAAATTGGTCAACCTGAGAGCAACTGATATGGCAGTCATTATATGGGACTTATTGCAGGGGAAAGCAGCGAGTTTGAACTGGTAAACTCAACGGTAGCTTGCTTTTATTGAGATATTTGCATCACTGACACAAAATAATAACAATGGAAAGAACTATTATTTGAGTCAATGACATAAACATCATTTTGATCTCAGGAATATATTCATTTTTCTTCCTTCATGAGGCCCCTTGAAAAGTTTCCAAAAAATAAAAAAGCTATTTTTAGATGCATTTCTCAATAGATCTTCAATAATTCAATTCTATATTGTATGCGACAAATGTCACTAATTTCATTCCACGACAAACAGCTTTTGACCAAGCATGTGACATCTCAAACTGCCTCTGTTCTTGTAAAGCAGAATTTAATGGTTCCAACCAATCTTGCAAGATCCTAGTGGTCTTCTTCATGCTTCAATGGCTATGATCCAACTACCATCTCCCTAATACCAATTATTTTCTGGGTCTAGTGTTTGGATTTCTTTAATTCAAGCAGCTATTAGTTATTTGTTAGGTGGCCATCAATCACTACCCTTTTTGGTTGCTTTGTGTATGCTTTATTTGATAAAAAGGTAGCAATTTTCTTTCAATAAGCCATTGAGAAGAAAATACATTATATAATTTTGTATTTGTTTGTAGAAAATTATTTATGGGAGGACATAATGTTCATCCCCATGTTCAATAAACTTCCAAAATTAATTGAAATAATTGACCCGCTAATAATTGAATAGGTTAAATTGAAAATTTCTTTCCGTGTATACATGTCAAGCTCTTAAAGCAATAGCTAAGAGATAGAAGCCATTGAAAAAGCTTCGAAGGCTCCTGCAATGGACTGGTTCTCTTGGCTATCAAGAACCGGCCTCGACCCTCTTCACACCTACGAATACGGTCTTCTTTTCGTCCAAAATGGCCTCAAACCTGAAGACATTTCCAGTTTCAACCACCATTTTCTCCACAAAATTGGAATCTCCGTCGCCACAGACAGGCTCGAGATCATGAAACTCGCTAAATTCCATACACAACAACAACCCACCCACAAGAAATTTCTCCTTTCCGCTTTCACCAAAACCAAGAACTGCCTCAGAAACTGCCTCCGGAACCTGACTCTCACTGCCAACTCCAAGCCGGAGAAGGGGATTTTCCGGAAAGAGGCGGCGGAGATTGCGCCGGGTACGCCGACCCACGGCGAGGATCACGGCCTGAAACAGGAGGTTAAGGTCCTGGAGGTTCTGAAGCCGACGAAACGACGGAGTAAAAACGTGTCACATTCGGGACCGTTGGATGGAAAAACGCACGAGAAGTTAGTGATGAACCGTAAAAGCCTGAAGTTATCTGGGCCGTTAAATAGAAAAGAGCGGCCCATGTCCCCGAGAAGCCCAATATCATATGGGCCTCTGGAGGGGAGAACTTCCAATTGGGCCTCGAGTAAAAGCCCAAAGCATAATAGGATACCCGAAGGGAGAATGATGAGGCTAATACCGCCGAGCCGAAGCCCAAGATTTTCTGGGCCGATAGAAGGAAGCCCAATAATTTGCTGTCGTTGTAAGGAGGAGAGGATAGAAACGGACGATGATTATCATTCGTTGTGGGCTTCTTTGTTTCATGACATAAAGCCCGTTTGAATCACTCACTCTTTTTTCCCTCTTTTCTTTTTTTCTTTAAATATTTTATTCATATAACATTTGAATTAAATATATATTTTTTTAATTTTCAAATATTGAATTAAAATTTACATATATTTAAAAAATGAATGCATAATGAGATGATATTAAAAAAAAGAGAAGCACCCAGTTGGTGGCTAAAAGTGGAAGCAGGTGTACCCATTGTCAAGCTCATGAAAGATGGAAGATAATGATGATGATGGAGGCTGATTTTCTGGGCATCCAAACAGGCTTAAGAGAGCCACATTTTGTGTCTTTTCTATTCATTTTGTCGCAATCGTGGTGGCCGTGGAGTGAACGTTGGACACACCATTTTCATTTCCATCTCATAATAATTATCCGTATCCTCAAATGTAAGACAACTAATTAGATATCTCAAAATGAGAAAGAAAAAAAACAAATCATCTCTTCTGATCTAATTTCTTTACGGAAGAAAACCCATTTGAATTCTTATCTTAAAATATAATGCTCATCTATTAAAGAAATAAATAATAGAAAAAATTGAATGGTCGATGTGGAACCGTAGGGTGGACCTAAAGTTCATAGAAATGAGAGAGAGTTGGAGATAAGAGCTTGGAGGATGGAGATTGGATATGGTTGTTCTCGAGGTAGGGAGTTGTCCCCATTCTCGGGATTCCCCCATCTATCATTTATATTCATACACCAAGTTTATACTTCAGCCTTCAATTTTTTCTCTGAACTTAGTAACGTATATCAATTTGTGCTGCATGTCTCACCATCCTAATCTTGGATATGGGGGGAGGTAACCCTCTCGTTGAGTATCATCAAGTTCATTATACAAAAATGGGTAGAATTTCAATTGAATGGACTTGGTTTCTCAATATCAATTATTATGAACATTTGATAGGGTTTGTTCTTCGGATTGATTTTTCGTATGGAAGTAGAAGTCGGTCCCCTCCACCGATTTGGAACATCACCAGGTTTACCATCCACCTCCACCGTCTCTCAACACCATATCATCATAATCTCCTAGATTTCAGTTTTCTTCCGTCCAATTCTTTCCTTCAACTTGTTTCTTTTAACATTTATTTTATGTTGTATAGATTCCAGTTACTTTGAATTGAATTTGTTCGGTTTGTGTTCAGATCTCAAAGTGTCCTAGTTCACAACTTCATCCAAACTTGAACCATCTCCGCCTATTTTCTCAATCATAAATCCTACTTTCTGATCACAAATTCATACTTCAAGGACTCCTTCCGTATCAACCTGTAAATGCATCTGTATACAGAACATAAACAGACATTATAACGAACTGAAAACTCGAAGGAACAGAGGAATAGGAAGATTAAAGATAAAATCACTTTACCTTTGAGAAATCACCACGTTGACCGAACGGATATCGGTAATCATCAGCACGCGATTTCCCTGTTACAATTTCACGCCGACAATGGACAGAGTTGACAACGGAAGGAAGGAGACGGCCGACGCCCAACCAAACAAGAACAACCGTTCTGGAAAAAGTACGTGGCGAGTTCGAGGAACATTAATTCAATGAACCGATTTCACCGTTTGGCAGACGAAATTAATTTTATCGTTTCATTTGAAATTAGTTTGAGACTAAGACCATTTAGGAATGAATTGACTGTTAAATTTTGAAATTGGTGAAAAATTAGTGTCCAGAAGCTCCACGAATTGTTATCAATGTCGCGGCAACTATATGTCTTCCATATATTTATATATGCTGCATATACACAAAGTTATATAGGTTCTCTAGTCCAACTCCGAGCAGCGAGGTTTACTGGAGAGGCAACCAGATATGATTCCCATGCTTCGCCTCCGATTCCGTATCCTTGCGCTACGATCCGTAACTGCCGTCGAACCAGTGGTCGGTATCTCCCGTCTTCGTTGACGGAAACTCAGAGAAGAGGAAAACAGATTAATAAACCAGAGAATATTCGCCAACGTACCAAAATCTCCATCACAGATCATCGGCTTTCGACATGTTCGAAAGCCGGCTCCGTCTCGGACAGAAATCCGCTCGGCGCCTTTGACTGTGAGACGAAGGCCGGATGAGGGACGCCAAGGCACGCTTCACTAAATCGCCTTCAACTCCTCCGATTCTGACAAGAGAGTTCGTCATCGCCGATCTCCGCGCGTTGAGCCGATTAGACGAGTAAGGAGTCGAAGGTTGTGACGGAACGCCTTTGTGGAGACTACATCGGAACGAACCAGGATGCGTGGTCGGTGAGCACATGCAGGTCCTCTTCTGGTTGCTCTGCCTCTTCACTACTTGATTCCCACTGATACGAGTCGAAACAGAAATCGGCCGATTCGGAGAAATAGACCTGTCCAATGAAAACCTCACGGACGACGCCGACGGAGAAGAAGAAGGTTGAAGATTAATACGAGAAGGAGACACAGATCTACGGAAAAACGTAGGGTTCCTGGTGGAAAAGCTTGACGTAGAAGACGCAAAAGCCGATGAGCCAGAGGACATAGAAGAAGAATAGGAGCCATAGAATCTCCCAGAAGGTGAGAGAGACCTCAGAACCGGCCCACTCGATTTTCTAGAAGAAACCGCCATTAAAGTTGCAGTCTAAAGATGAGAGAGAGACGAAAGAGAAAGAGGAGGAAGAAGGTTTTCTTAGAAGCTGTTTTCGGCTATTCAAATTGGCAAACCTAGCTTTACTCGAGCCGTGTATTTATAGGAGAGACGGGGTGCAATTTCTCGCCACGGAATTGCTAGCGGACTATTTGAATTTGCAAATATGCCCCTACAGTTGGAAGGATTTATACATCTCACCGAATAAATAAAAATCACATCTTAAGGAAATTGAAAAATAAGAGCGGTGTAATTAAACGCCACCGAATATTAATTTATATTTTTCATAAAGGCAAATCAAAGAAATAAGATAAGAAATCACCAAATTGGTGAAAAAGGGCATTTAAGGGAAAAAGAAAAAGGAGACGGTTTCATTAGTAATGCTATGGGCTTGCAGTTGCAGTTGCAGTTGCGGCGATAATGTAAAATTATTTATAATAAAATAAAAATAAAATGGCGTTTAGTCTGACAGTTTGAAAGGCAATTGCCACGTACCAGGAATACCACAACTGACAGCCCATTTCAATTCCACGTACCCCATGTATGTTCCGGTGGGCGATTTTATTATTTATTTTAATTATCCAGGAAAGTTAAATAAATAATTTGGTGGGATTGGAGTGGACATGTGTTCTTGGTGGTCCCCATGGCAAACTTTGGGTGGAGCGTTTCACATGGGAGTATGGCCCCGCATGGCAGACCCCCTTTTCCTTTTCCTTTTTCTTTTTTCTTTTCTCTATTCTTTTTCCAATGAAAAAGCACAATATTGGGGGATTTATTCGTATGTTTTTTTAATACATAAATAAATAAATAAAATTTAATCACACAAGTCTCGTGTGTTGCTTTTGAATAATTAATGAGGTGAGTATAAATAAGTTTTTTTTTTTTTTTTTTTAAGGATATTAGATAGTATTAAAAAAATATTTTTACACTCTTATAAAAAATGTTTTCGATTGAGGGTAAAATGGGGAGACAAAAGTGAAAAGGCAAATAATTAGGGGGAAAAGGGGGAGAAAAGTAAGCGGCAGGGGTTTGGCAAGGGCACCAGTGGTGGAGGAGTGGGTATGAGTGAGAGTGCGTTGGGCGACCGCAGCTTCGAATTTGTTGTCAAATATTGTACACGGTCTTTGTCTTCTCTAGCAGACGCGTGGCTTTGCTTTGACTCTGTCTTATTGACAGATCATCGTTATGGTTTGATTTGATAGAGATTAGGTAAGTGGTTAGTGACTAATTTGATTAATAATTTAAGATTACCACATCTTAATCAACCCATTAAATTACTACTCTCTAAAATATAAAAATTTCATATTAAATTTACAGTCTATTCTCATTCTTATTTTGTGGTTAAGATGGTAATCGAAATATTAAAAATACTTAAAATGTTGCTATCCGCCAAAATATGAAGGTTTTGATGGTAAACTTTAAAAATTTTAATAAATAAAAATCTTAGGCTTTTTAAAATATGTTAAAATACTTATTATTGATCCAGAAGAAAACGGAGTGAGAGAGGAAAATTGGGTTCTTCCAATAATATGTAGATTTGAATTTGCACCATTCGAATTCAAGTGGGTGCCCAAACATTGGCTTAAAAAGTTTACACTGTTATTCATATTGCATTGTTTTGGAAAAGGTATTAGAAGGTACGTATAATCAATTGTGTGCTTAAACATGTTTGACATTTCAAATCATAATTTCACTAAGAATTAAATAAATTCAAAACATGAGTTTTAGACTAGATTTCAATGTTTTTAAATAGTTGATCAACTTTAAACCGGTTTTGAAGCTTTAAATTTTTTTAAAAATATTATTATTATTTCAAAACACGACCCTAAATTCACTTAAATAAGAACATATTGATAAAAACAAAAAATAAAAAGTGTGAAGAGAGGGGGAATTTTGTCACGCTTTATGGGTCTACTTTTGTGCTATGCTTTTGTTGTGGTCTTTGGTCTTTGATTACAATCATAAATTAATATCATTTAAAAAATAATAATTAATTCCGAAGAAAATACTATTTTTTATTATTTTTTTTATTTAAAAAAAAAAGGGTTTAAGCAATCAAACGTTGATTTTTCTCAAGTTAAGAAGATTCCTATCCCATTTATTTTCGTTTCTTATTCTTCGTTATAAAATTCAATTCCCAATCACATGGGTTTTCTTTTCTTTTTTTTTTTTTTTTTTTCTTCAATAATTTTCACTAAAGAATCACTTTTGACTGAATTTTTATTTTTTATTTATTTTAAAATAAAACTCAGAGAAAGTTTGACCAGTTTTAGTGTGGGTGATGGTTTGGGCATTTGATACTCTCATTAAGGCTATGTTGGAATAAGTCAAGTCCATCTTAGCATGCCAAAACAAATTTTCATTTGGTGGGATAACCATGTAGAGATGCTCCTTCAATCTTCTCCATCCAACTTTATTCATTCCCCGATTTAGATTAGTAATCAAAAAACGCATCACCGAATGCAATAACTCTAAAGTTTAATCGTTTAATCGTGTTTGTTGTGAGATTCTACATCGGTTGGAGAGCATTGAACAGTAAATTGAAATATGTGGAAGTCGCTTCGTAGAGACTGTTTTAAGATTATGAGACTACTAGATCACTGTTGTTTCCTTGGTTTGATTCTAGTTTCTTTAAAAGGATAATAATAAATTTGGTCTATATTTAAAATATTATCTTAAAAACTTCCGGAAAAAGTGAATATAAAAACATGAAAGTAATGGTGGTAATTATTATTATTATAATGCTATGAATTTAATCAATTTCCAAAATAAGATCATTTCAACACTTACAGATCTAGCTTAAAGCTTAAGCAACAGAAAATAAATTTTAATTGACAAACATGATTTGCCTTTACTATTTTGATCTCACAAAATCTCGTTATAGCGTAGATTCCATTGAATACTGAACTCACATTGAAATCAATAATACTCCGAGATCTCTCTATCAATAAACAGAAAGATTGCGGAATTTGGAAACAAATCAAATCCGAGCGAGAAATGTGGAACGAGTTTTGATCGGATTATGAATTCCTATGAACACAGCTTGATTATTGCGATTCTCCAGTTCCAAGAATCAGAGCGAAAGAAACAGAGGAGAGAAATATACAAAAACCTAATTTTATTTCAAGAAAAGTTTGTCGAACCAAGATCGAACTTATGCGATATTCTATAAAATCTGTACACAAACACTATATTTACGAACTCGTCTGTAAAGCGAGACAGGAAATTCAGCGAAGAGGATCGAAAGAACATTCAGAGCTAGTAAAACCAAAAAAATGATTCAAGAAACGGCCAACCCAGTTCCGTGTTTGTTCATCAAGCAAAACCTGGAAGGTCTGGGAAGAAAATTCCTCCGCCGCTGAAGATCGTTACTGGACGGCCTGATGATGTGCAGAAGAAACGCCCTCACCGCATTGGCCTTCGCGAACACCGTAAGCTCCAACTGCGCACTGGTAATGGCAGAAATAGAGGATGACGATGACCTAGCGGAGGCCTTGCGGCGGTTCCGGTGAAAACTGCAGCGGAAAGAACCGGGATGGGTGGTCGGAGAACATAGGCACTTGCGAGAACTGCCGACGCTCTGTAATTTGGAATTGGCGGATCTAGATTTTGTGGCCATTGAATTGAAAAGTTGGAAAAAGAGGTGAATTCGTGAGTGATCTTGTGAACTGAATTTCCTTTTTGTGAGGGAAACTTGTGGAAGAAGATGTGTGTGTTTGAGTTTGAGGCATTCAAGGGCTTCTTCTTTTTCTTTTTCCTTTTCTATTATTATTATTTTTTTCTCTATTTTTATAATAAGCCCGTTCGAAGTGTAATTACCTTAATAGCCCTGGAAATTCTTTAAAAAAATTAACTACAATTTGTCTGGTTGGTTGAAATGGAAATTTCGCTAGTTTGAGTAATGGTTGGACGTAATTAAATTTCGACACTTTTTCAAAACCCTCCGAAAATTTGGGGATTATGGATTTTTGAAAACCTCAACTAAAAATTTAAACTTTGTGTCAACAAAACAACGTTCCATCATAATAAACAAGAGCCGTTCAAAACTTTGTACAGAAACATAATATGGTACAGAAATAAATAAGCGCTCACATAATGTCCAAATATAGCTACAAGCATACATGGATGGATGGGCGTTCCTTACAGCGGTGTTCTTCGCTATCACTGGGCGTAATTGTCCTGATGGCTCTTTGTAAAGACACGATGTCGACGCTCTCTGGCATAGATAACCCAGAAAACTAACGACAGCATCACGGCTGCAGACACTAGAACCAGTCCAACGTAGATCCATTGTGTGTAACGGCGCAACCCAGGACAATAGTCGTTTTTTATGTCTGTGAATGTCTGCCGCACGAAAGTGCAATCTTCCAAACTGACCAAGTATGGGCCATACTTGTACAAGCCGAAGGTTACATTTACTGCAGCTGCCATTTGGCTGTAGTAGGTTGGTGTCAGCCGACCAGGGGTTGTACAAATCTCAAAAGCTGAAGCTTCACACACAAAGTTCTTCCAAACCTGCATCAAACAAAGTTGTTCCTCCTTTACATAGAATATCTATCACAAGGTTATATGAGACCAAGGTTGTTTTCAACTCGACATACTAAACAAAAGACATACTAAGAAAGGTATCAGAAAAGGAAGAGAGTTCAAAGATGTTTAACAATTTCTTGGCCTACATTGTAATAGGTCAAGCCCACTACTAGTTGATATTGTCCGCTTTGGCTCGTTACCTATCTCCATCAGCCTCATGGTTTTAAAACGTCTATTAGGGAAAAGAAGGGGGTACAACTTTTTGTAAGAGAGTTCAAAGATGTTTAGCAATTTCTTCGCCTGCATTGTAAATCCACTACTAACATATATTGTCTGCTTTGACCCGTTACGTATCGACATCAGCTTCACAATTTTAAAACACAACTACTAAGGAGAGGTTTCCACACCCTTGTAAGGAATCTTTGTTTCCCTCCCCAACTGTTGTGGGATCTTACAATCCACCCTCCTTGGGACCCAGCGTCTTCGCTGGCACACTCTTCAGTGTTTGGCTTTGACATCATTTGTAATAGCCCAAGACCACCGCCAGTAAATATTGTCTGTTTTGGCCCGTTTAACGCCATAAGACTCACGATTTTAAAACGCGTCTACTAGGGAGAGGTTTTCACACCCTTAGGGAGAGGTTTTCACACCCTAATGAGGAATGCTTCGTTCCACTTTCCAACCGATGTTGGATCTCACATGCGTAAAGCTATATGAAAGATGAATCATGAAAGGTACAAAACACAAACTTTAAGGTAGATATAACAGAGACACTCTACAGGATCTCAAAAAAAAATCCATTTAATTTTTCAATTTCACTTACCGTAGTAGCATTATGCAGTTCCACTTCACCCGATGCACACGAACGATCAGTGAGATCTGAATGAAAAGGGCTGCAGAGGATGGGCATTGATGGACCAGATTGATTGAAATAAAAGGGTTGTCCAACATTTGGTGGAAAGTTACGATTTGCAATTCCAGTGATGACATTGTTAACCACAGTAACAAGTTGAAATGCCACATTCTTTGATTGTGCGAGAGTTTCTTGGGCTGTGGCATTATCCACACACGGGAGGATATCATCCAAAGCTGTATGAGCAGTTGGGTTTTGAACCCACTCATTCATTGAAACGCATGTGTCTTCTACAACACTAATGTGTATTGAGATAAGAAGTCAGCAGACAAGCATCGCAGAGGATAGTCTTATCAAGAACAGCTTAAAATTATATACGACATGGAAAAGGCTTGCCTTATCACAAACAGCTTAAAATTTAATACACATCGAAATGTCTAGACTCACATGCATACATTTCAAGAAAGTTGCACAATCTTCCATTTCAGGAAAGTTGAACAATCTTCCATTTCAAGTAAAGCTAAAACTGCCAATGAAGCCTATTACCTTTTCACTTTTCACAAACAGCTTGCAGATATAAGGAAGAAAAGGGTATGCACCAAAATAAAAAGTTGATTGAAGAAAAATTCTTTACTCATGATAGACCCTGCCCCACGGGCTAACTTAAGCCAATAAAGGCAACCTCGTCTATTTATGAGTCGTAATTTCAGCTTAGCATCGAATACATGAGGCAAGAAATATAAATGAACTGTCTCAAAACTAGATCCAATGCAGATTATCCAATACGATGGTGCAAATGAAGGGAACATCAAAAACACTAAACAAGTCATAAAGAAACAAACTTACTTATGGAGGAGAAGAAAAACTCCACACAAAATGAATGTGCCAGCAACAAGAATCCAACCAATGATCACCAAGCTGCAGCATCAGGGAACTAAGTGTTCATCACAAGGAATATGTGCAGAAGAATATACGCATCAATAACATAACAAATTTGAATTTGTCAGTAAAATCTGAGACGTAAACTTACGAGTACACAAGAGACTGCATCCCAAGGACGGAAAATACTGCAAAGAATTGGCAGAACAAATACAGAAGGGATGAGCTCTATGGCATTTGATAAAACCTTCATGTGTTGTATCTTCTAGTATTAAGAAATATAAAACACTTACAAAAGCCAAGAAATGCCAGAAGGAGCATAATAGCAGCAAGAATTATAAGAGCAAGCCTTCTGTTGTGCAAAAGAGGAAGAAGAAACCATTAATATCCAGATAAGCAAGCACATAATGTTGTCTATGGCGATTTGATCTTCTTACATGTGATTGAGTACAGTTTGGATATCCTTTGAATTATCTCCAGTCTTCTGAGAAAGAGTTGTAGCAGAAGAGTTAAGCTTTCTATCAATATCATCGATTTTGCCTTTGACATCTCCAGAAAGAAACGCTGATGCAACTCCTATCTTCTTAGCCGCACTAAGGTAATCAGATACATTACGGAGATTGACAACAGTTGTTTCAGCTTGACTCACTACATAGTCCAGTGTACTTGTTGTGATGCTGTGAAACTTCCCCTGACCCGTGTACAAAACACCACACCCAACACTGAAAACAAAAAATTAAATTTTGAAGATCAAATTTCTTCAAAATAGTGAACAATATGGAGATGGACAAGGGAAAAAAGAAAGACTTTTACATTGCTGCAATAGTAAAGAGGATGAGGAAAATGAGAGAAAGAGCATAAGCCAATCGAGAATATCCATAAGGCTCCCTTCGACAGCAGCAGTAGCATAGGCAGATGAGCATCAAACACAATCCAAACACAATGAACCATACCCCAGCGATGACAAAGAAGGGAGCTGCTGTAAAGGAAACAGACTGCAGAACAGGACAACGATGAGAACAAAAACAAAAACCCGAGAGCAAACGAGTTCAAAAAATAAACTTGAGAAACAAATTCTTCAAGAACATTTGAAATCAAGTTAAAGTTAAACACAAAATCAGACCAACGATGAACAACAAAGTATTCAATTAAAACTATCACTATCAATCACAGACCAACTCACAAATTCATAAAGCAGCTATTAAAATCAAAGGTTCCTTCCCCTTCTCTGATTCTGTACATTCTAAAACTTTCTTGCTGACTGTCAAGGCAACTATATTGTTTTTGAATCCATGACAGCAGTAATTCCGGGAGGGAAAAAAAAAAACAAATGAAAACTAATTACGAACTGAAATAGAGAAATGAGAAGGAAAATGGATATCTGACAACAATAGAGCAAGCGGAAAGAAGAAGAAAAAAAGCGAAGAACTTAAGAAATTCAAAACCCTTTGTAAATTTAACCGAAAAGAACAGCAAAACCCTATCGGCAGTGGTTATTCACAATGTATAGAAAGAAGTAGCAACGCACGCACAAATGACAATACAAAACCAGATTAGAACGAAACTTACAGCCCAGTAATGCTTATTGCGTATATTCCAGCCCCCAGTATAGAGCTCAAAATTATTAAGAGGGTCTTTCCTCTGCGTCCTACTCTCAGCCAAAATCAGAGATGAATTATCAACGGTGGCTTCCGCCAGATTCCTCCCCGTCGTCTTCGACAGCTCCACTGCCCGAACCAACACTCCAGGGCTAACTGCTCCGATCAAAAAAAGAAAAAGACAAAAAAGTCACTCAACAAGTAGAAAAAACGAAGAGAAACGGACGCGAGATTGAAAAGGGGAAATACAGGGGAAATTAGAGTACCATGGAAGCGGGAATAATGGAGGTCAGAGCAGGCGGCGATGGTAGAATGGAGGAGAAGGAAAAGGGCAAAGAGAAGAGGGAGAGTGAAGAGAGTTGATCTGAAAATCTGCATAGCAGTGATTGTCGATCACTGCGTTGCAGGCTGTGTTCTGATTCTGAGAGCCGAGAGAGAAAGAAAGCCAGAGATCTGTGGGGCTTGCACGCTTATGTTTAGAGGTTCGGAAGAAGAAATTAACTTTGTACCCAAAATACCCTCGCTTTCTCTCTCATCGTTCTATAATTCCCATGTTTTTTTCCCTCTTTACCCTTCGTAACAATGCCTTATTAAAATTAAATTACATTACATTTATTATGTCTCAAATCCTATATAAAATATATTATTTTAAATTTTTATTTTCCAAATATATCCCTTCCATTAGTTTTGGGGTTAAAAGAAAAAATTAAATTCGAGGCTATAAATAATATTTTGGAAGATTTGTTTTAATAATTTCCTTCTAAATACGCATTATAAAATAGCATTAATGATATAAAATAAATATGCCAAAATCAAATAGGCTTCATGGGTTTCTTTTGACTGTTAAACAGTTATTACTGAAATTAAAATGGGTCTACATTAAATGAATTAAATGAATGAAATGTAAAAAATTAAAAGGTAATACAAAAAGATTTGTACTTTTATTAATATATATATATATTATCAATATAGATGAAAATCGTTTATCGGTATCTCATAAATTATCTCTAAATTTTTTTATTTTATTTTTGAAAATTCATGACCGTAAAATAAAATTTAAATTTTTTTTAAAAAAATTTACGAGTATTAATGAAAGTTTAAATAAATTATACCCAACTTATAATTAATAAGAGTAAATTAAAAACATGTGTGCATGGAGCTTTAAATTCTATTGGTATTAATTAATTAACTAATTAATTAATTGAGGGGAGACGTGGGTGGGAAGGACAAGATGGTAAAAAGGGGAATAATAAGGAAATCGTACAAATTTGGAGCCGCGCGCTTGGCGCTTGCATTTTGTTTTGCGCGGTCTTATGGCTGCTGGAATACTTTGTCAAATTCCAGTTTTCGCCCTCGTGAAAGATACACGTGTCACAAACCGATTAATAATTTAAATAGGAAAATATTCTGATGGTGGGACCCACCTGACAGAACAGTTTCCGTTCCGTTCTGTCTAACTCGTTTGTTTTGTAACGCGTCGTGAACGTGTCCTTGCGCGCACCGACTCTCTAGTTTCAAATTTCCAATCGGATTGTGACGGTTTTATTATTCTTATTTTTAATAAATTTAAAATAAATAAAAAAAATCTAATTTGTAATTATTAATTAAGATTACCATTTTAATCTAATCCAGTGAGTTAATATTTTAACTTTATTGAAAGAATTTCCATTTTAGCATTGTATTTGATATAATCTAATAGTCTTTTTCATTGATTACAATGACATAATCAAATTTGGATATCATTTATAAGTGAAAAAATAATCTAAGTGGCACGGTTTATTATTTAAAAAATGAAATTATTATAATAAGCTTATATAATACTATAGCAACATAAATTTTATAAATAAAGCATTCAAACTATTCAATAATTAATAATGTCTGCGGTGAATGAAAGTAGGTTAGCTGTCCAACGTGGGCGTAAAGCATATGCTTTCTTGGATGGGTACCCAATTTGAGACATAATTATCACTTTTTAAATATCAAATATTTCCATTCATACCACATTCCACCTTTCCTTCCTATATAATTTAACCCAATCGCTTCAAGCACCAATCACGACAAAATTTTTATCTTTTCTTTACACACATCATCACAAATTTTATTTTTACAGTTTAAATAATCCTTGAGTAACGGAGACCATATCTAACATAGAATATTCTAAAAATATAACAATTCATAATCACTTAAAAAATAATTGAACGTTACTATTTATATTAATAAGGTGCACATTTCTTTTGGGTTACTCTAACAATTCATAGTTAGGCGTGCTTTGTTTTTTTACCAATTTTATGTTTGGTGACCTCTTAAAATTTTACTAGGATGTATGTGAGTGAGAATAACAGTATGTTAGAAGGACTCGTGTTTATCTGTGAGATTAGTATCCATGTTGGTGTGGATGCATGGGTATTAAAGTTAATGATTCGATAATTGATTAAATAATTTGTTTAAAGTGTGGCCAATGGCATAAAGCACAAATTTATATTGCATAGTTTAATACAAAAGTAAAAGAAATGTTGTCACATTGTAGATAATGCAAGAAATAGTATATATTCTCTCTACCATTAATTGGTTTAATTAAACCCATTTTGACATTTGTAATTTAATTATTATTATTATTATTATTATTATTATTATTATTATTGCATCTCGAACTTTACATTATAGTAGTCCATAAATAAAATTAAAAAAAAAAAGTGTTAAAGTAAAAAGACAAAAATTAAAAGCCCATTTGGAATAATCTTTTTAAAAAGCTTAAAAACAAAATTCTAAAAACTAAAAAGTATTTAGAAAGTTATTATTATTCTTTTTGTAATGAATTGCATTATCGAAATCATTTAATTGTTTAAAAAAGATTTAATGAGCCTACCACTACGTCTTCCGAGATCCATTTGGGCTAATAGGCCGGCCCACTATATCCTCCGAGATCTATTTGGGCTTCTTATAGGCCTGGCCCACTATCCTCCGAGATCCATTTGGGCTTCTTATAGGCCTGACCCACTATATCCTCCGAGATCCATTTGGGCTTCTTATAGGCCTGGCCCACTATATCTTCCGAGATCCATTTGGGCTTACTTATAGGCCTGGCCCACTACATCACAGAAGAATTAAAGTTATGTACCCATTTAATAAAATATACATTTCCATGTTATAAACGTAATTTCACTAATTAGTTGTTTATTTAGTAAAATATTGAGAATAGATACGATCCTATATGCCCCAACGAATATTATGTATTGATTGAAACATTATTGTATTCAATTATTTAAGTTTATATAAAATTATAATATAATAATACAAAATAATTATTATTGGAACAATCTTTATTTAATTTCAAGTATTTTATTTTTAAATTTAGAGATATAATTGGATGTAATTAAAGTTGTGAGTGTAACAACATATATAATTAATGAGTTAAAATTATTATTTTATAACAAAGGATCTTGTTTGAAAATGGTTGCAAATATTGTGATTAATTTTAGAAATATATCTAGATAATTTAACTTGTTGTCGAACCGTTAACCTGATTCGTGAACGATCAACAAGTGAAGGATTGATCCTTTTGCGTTAGTATTGTTGCAAGATTGGTACTTGGTGGCTTGATCTTCAAACGAGCAAGCTAAGTCTATTGAAGTGAATTTCATTGAGCACAATGTTCCATTAATATCGAGGTTTGTTTCTTGATTTTTTTAGTTTTTCGAATCAAATGAAGGAAAGAGAAGCGTGTAACCAATTTTTAGTTTATTTTAAAATCGTAGTTAGGTTTCGACGAATTCTATGAAAGAAAATTCAAAACGGATAGTTTTGTAAGGTGTAGCTCTAGAC
Source organism: Cucurbita maxima (assembly GCF_002738345.1). NCBI lineage: Eukaryota > Viridiplantae > Streptophyta > Magnoliopsida > Cucurbitales > Cucurbitaceae > Cucurbita > Cucurbita maxima. Next base: position 4,871,794 of record NW_019272018.1, read on the forward strand.
TAACTTAATAGATTGAGATCGTATCGTATTGAATCAAATTGAGATAATATCATAGTGTTAGAGGTTGTATAGAAAACGCCATGTTAGAGCTAGGGAACCCTAGCTAGGGCTAGATAAAGGGTGGAAGAAAGAAGAAAGAATGGGATATTATACATAGGGGCCACTTGGTTACGAGAAGTGCTTACACATCCATGTGCCTTTGTAGCCTTACACTCCCATGTGAGGATTATAAACTCCGAGGTATGGCCTTATGAGAAAGTAGATGTGAGATTTCACATTGATTGGAGAGAGGAACAAGTGCTAGCGAGGACGTTGAACCCTAAGGGAAGAGGATTGTGAGATCTCTTCATCGATTAAAAAAGAGAACGAAACATTCTTTATAAAAGTGTGAAAATCTCTCTCTAGTATACGCGTTTTAAAAACCTTGAGAAGAAGATTGGGAGGAAAAGTCCAAAGAATGCAAAATTTGCTAGCGGTGAGCCTAGGTCATTACAGTAGAGCAACATGGGTTGATTTCAAACATAATCCTCTAATAGTTCAAGTGAAGAAAGACGATAGTTTTTTATTTAAAAGACTTTGTATTTAGACTCATACGGAACAGATCTAGAAGAGGAGAAGTTGATAATAAATACACATCATTCTCATATCATTTATTGGCAAACCAAACCCACACCATTTCACAAGTCCACAAGATGTTCTTATGTTCATCATCCGACCCATATCATTAATACTCATGTTGCATTCTGTTGATATATAGATACCCATTTCATATGCCTGCCACTCTCACTGGACCCATCTTTGAATATCATGTCTTTTGGTTTTAGGCTTCTTCTAAATGCCATTCTTTCAATTGGGTCTCCTTTTTTCTCCTTTATGCGACCAAATCAAGTGGAAAGACGATCATTCTTGAAGGAGCTACCAAAATATAAGACCATCAAAACTTGAAGAAGCCTCCAAGCAGAGACCAAGAATTACCCCCATGTGCTTGTCAAACAATGACCCGACAATGTCATTTCTGAATTCCCCTCCTCTTGGTTAGCTTGTTTGTGAGAGCACCTACTTGTGGATTATAATGTTTTTGTAGTACGGTTTCGTTTAGAATTATTACGTGATGCTACGACGATGCTGCTAGAAACACCCGACCTACATACCTTCTTTGAGCTTGCTTTCTCGCTAGCTTTATTGGATGTCAAATCAAATTTAGGACAAACTTCGTAAACGAACTAATCTTACCCACTTTATGATAACTTTTGCATGGTACTCATCAATGAACAGGAAAGTGTGCCATTTCATCCCTTCTCTCACGCTGGGTCATAGGTAATGTTTTGAAAAGTTGAGACAAGTCATGTGTGAGAGAAAGTTGTATTCGATACGTTTCCAAAACGATGAGAATATATTTTTCAAACTCTACTCCTCTCCTCATTCAAAACCATCGTATTTAAACATTTGTTGAGTTTATAAGATTGAATTAAATGAACGCGGATTATATATATAACATATGCTTTTTATTTTTGTGACAAGAAAGATTATTCCTTTGATTTATGGTGAAAGCTTATGTAATGACTTTGGAGATGACAAAGATTTGTTACAGGATACACAACATTTATTAGAGAACCAACCACTTTTCTGACAAGGAATAAGACATCTACAAGTTGCATTTGTCGCTAAGTTATTGTTCATATTTTTTATCAAAAGTTACCTTTTTGTTTTACCCAACATGTTTTTTTTTTCCTATTATATGGTCACAATCGAATTATTTGATGCCCATCATATCCCAAGAAAAAAAAAAACATCAATTTGTAGTTGTGTTACTATATTTATAAAAAATAATCATTTTTATTCTCGAACTTAGTTTAAAAAACTAAATTAAAATAATTATAGAGAAACTAATTTAGAAGTTTTATTACAAATTTTATTATATTATATGTATATAGTGATTGTGAACCATACAAAAATATCTAGTAGATAGTTGATGTATCAGACTCAAAGATCTTATTTTTGGAACATGTATCTTATCGATTTTTGCAATTGACTCGATAAATGTGTTGGGTACTGAAGAAAATACCTAGAAAAAAATCCAACGGTAAAAATATTTAAAATTAGCCATAAAACTAAGGAGGTAAAAAATATCTCTATCTTTGTTCCGTCCATTCATATGAGCAGGAAAATCTCACCTTGGGACACTAACGATAAATTTGTAATCTAAAAGTATATTGTGGAGCTTGTTACACTAGCGTGAATGGAATAAAAATTGAACATATAATAATATATTTATAAATTATTTTACTTTTATTTATGAATTAGATTTGAAAAGGGATAATTGGTACTTTTATCTCATTTTATTATAATTATTAATGTTGTTTTTGGTCTTTTTAGACCATTAAATTGGAAGTTTGGAAAGTTTAGGTAGAAAAATTAAATATAAAGTCAAGAATTAAAAATATATTAAGGTTTGACCAGACATTAATCCAAAAAATACGTAGGAGAACGAGGAGAAGCATGGTTTATATTACATTTTTTTTGTTAAGGTAAAGTACATAATTTTAAAACACAACATTATATCATATAGTTAGTTATAGCTACCATTTAATTTTATATTTCAAACATCCAGTTTCCGAGGAACATGTGCTGTCGCTTTGCCGGCACATTATCCTCCCTCCCATTTCCACTTTTTTTTTTTTTTCTTTAAATACCCATATTTTAGAAATTTATTAAAATATTTTAAATTCTAACAAATTTCTGTATCACTTTCGATATTTTTTAAAATAAGACAATAATTTAACCCAAAAAAATTACATTTTTGTGCTTTTTGGATTTAGGGTTTGTGCCAAAATATTTGTTTATTTAATTTAATATTGGTTAGTTATTTTGAGCTTCTCATTAAGCATGTTACATAAAAAGAATAGGAAGGGAGGTGGGTTAATTGAATAAATATTTATTTTAATATATACTCAAAAGAGAGAATTGAAAAGGAATAAAAAGTACATTACATTTAATTTAAAAAATTAACAAAATTTAATATATATTATGTCACATTTAGAACAAAAATACGTCTCGAAATTGGGTTTATAATCTTAAAAATCTTATAGATTCTTCATGAATAAATAGATACTTATTTTAAATTTTGAGAAAAACATTTTTATAATAAAATTTAAAAATGAGAAAAAGATTAATAATGGAGAGAAATTGTGGGACACGCGCGCGGCGTTCCGGAAGGTGGGGGAAGCAGAAGCTGAGCGTGGGTACGGTGGAGATAGGTGGCGGTGCCTGCATGGCGGATATGCCACGTCATTAAAAAGTGGGGCCCAAGATATGGACGTCCACGTGAAGAGACCATGGCACCACGTCGGTAAATGCGGTGAATTATAGTTGTGCAAATTGGTGTCTTTCACCGTTTGTCTAGTCACCCTCGCATGCAATGCATTAAATCTGATTGTTCCCCAACACATGCCTTTCGACCCCACTAACCCCTTTCTCTTCTCGTTGACTACGTGGCATTTCACCCTCCAAAAATGATTTCAAAAAAAAAAAAAAAAAAAAAATCAAGCTATAAAATTTATTACTATTTGAAATCTATAATGAATTGGCACGTCAAACTCCAAATCAATAAAGTTTAATGAAAAAAAAAAAAAAAACATAATTGATGTATAATCTTGTACGAGCTTAAGGTCACCATTAGATAATGTTTCGTTCCCTCCTTATCTAACGTGAGATCTCACAATCCATCTCTTAAAGGTCAACATCCTTGCTGACACACCACATGATGTCTATCTCTAATACCATTTCTAGTAGTCCAAAGTTCGAGTTGTTTGTTTTATCAGCTTCACAGTTTTGAAACGTGCTTATTAGAGAGAGGTTTTCACAGCTTTATAAGGAATGTTTTGTTCTCTTCTCGAATCAACGTGGGATCTCACAAATCTCAACGAACAAGTTCAAATAAGAATTCTCGACCTCCAAATCTTGTCAAACTAAAAAAGACCTCCAAATTTGAATTATCGAGCTTACATTCTTCCATACACTTCTCAATCTTAAAAAAATAAACTAAAAAGTAAAGACTTGATCCATTAAATTAAGTTGTTTAAATTCATATATAACCTTGAATTTGTGATTAAGTGAAGGATTGATGAAAAGATGTATGATTGTTCATCCCCCGATGGGTAAGGGCATTTGAAGGCTATGATTTTGCACGTGATAGTGCCTCTATGAAGACAGCCATCTGATTTGATGAATCATACAAAACAGCATGGTCTTACAATGAATTATAGCCCCTTGATTCGATTAATCATTCTAAATGGAATGCAAGAAGAAAATAAGAAGAAAGATCCCAATCGAAGCTTCAAAGTTTTTGAGAAGTCATCACAAAATGGGACCCTCCCACTTCATATATATATATATATATATAATATGAAGCCTCAATTGCCAAGGCATCAAGCATTCACGAGTTCCACATATCTCTCCTTCAATTCCGACCACCTTAAGGAATCCAAAACTGTCTCAAATTTGGTGTCTTTAGCTTACTTTCTACGCTTTGATCTCCTCTTATAAGCACAAAAAAAAAAAAAACACTTGTTTGGATCCATAAATGAGGCCCGTTCATGTTCTTGCTTCTCTTCTCCTTATGTTCTTCCTCTTTGATCACTCTCAAGGTATACAACTTTTTTGCAATTTGTTTTAGATGGGTTTTGTTGTTTGATGCCCTTATATGCTTTAATGGAACAAGTTTGTGTTTGTGAAGGTGTTCGCTTGGGGAATGGGCTGATGAAGCCACTGCTGCTCGGAACACCACTTGTGAGTTTTCCCTTTAAAGCTTTCTCTTCCAAGATCTCTTATCTTGATGGCTAATATATATTAACTACAGGAAGAGGAGGTTCCATTGGTGGAAGAAAATGGGCATTGTAATTCAGGTTGGGCTTAAGTTTTGTGCATTAAATCTTGCCGAACGGGACATATTCCACTCTTTATTATGCATCACATCGCATATCTAAAGTGGGTTTGACATTTATGATGCAGGGAAAAGTAGAAAACTTCTGATGGAAACTTCACCATCATCTCCAACCCCTTCCACAACAAGGGTTAGTCTTAGTCTTAGTCATAGTCATCTCGGATTTTAAAACCTAACAAATTTACGTGAAGTTCATACAAGAACAACAATTGATTAGGTTGGAAATGACTCATGATCGAAATATGTCGAAACAAATAAAAGAAGTAAAAGAGCTTTTGAAATGAAGAAATCTTAAACACTCAACTTTTCAATTCTTTTCATTGTTTCGACATATTTCGATCGTGGGTCATTTCCAACATTTGGTATCAGAGTCATGTCGTTAAATTAGCAATATGAATAGAATTCTCAAAGGGTTGAACCCCAAAGGGTGAGGACTCCAGAAAAGGAGTCGAGCCTCGATTAAGGGGAAGTTGTTCAAGGGTTCCATAGGTCTCCGGGGAGGTTCTATAGTGTACTTTGTTCGGGAGTCCCACATTGGCTAATTTAGAGAATGATCATGAGTTTATAAGTAAAAAATAGCTCTCAAACAAAGTCATGAGAGCTTATTCTCAAATTGGACAGTATCATCATCCTTAACAGAGTTGCGTGGTTTGATGTTTAGAATAAAGAAGGAAACAAAAAGGGGAACCCGGGCATGAAAGAACAGGACATGAAGAGTTCAAAGGCAGTTTCTGAGAATCTTGAGGCAGGGCATGAACAACAACAACATTATCCAGACCTCATAGAGATAGCAGAAATGGACTATTCTCCAGCAACAAGAAAGCCTCCAATACATAACTGATCCCAAAAGAAACAGACAAACAACACAACCGAACAAGACAAAAAGGGTTGTATGTAGGGTAAAAGAAATTCAACAAAAAAGAGAAGGAAGAGTATAAAAGACAGCGTTACAGAAATGCTGCAGGTTTTTTAGGGCTTAGGGAACTGTCCTTTGTACATACCATTACTAAAAGCCTATAATATTATCAACATTAATATTATTATTACTACTTGTACCCCTAATTAATTAATTAAGTCTTCATAATGTTTTGCATGGATAAAGGCAACGACCAGACATTATAATATATTAATCCCACCAACTTGGGTGTCTTTTTATTTTTATGTAATTGGTTACTTTTACTTCGGGAAAAGGAACTGTTTTGTATAGTATGAACAACTAGGGTTTGTAAGCAAAACAAAAAGGGTTCTATTTTGAAGAGTGAAGAAAGAGTGGTAGGTGGTGCATAATGGGAACAGCGAGTGGCAGAGGGTCCCATAAGTGGGCTTTATATTGGATCCATCATGTTTCTTACATCTCTTGCACCATTTTGAGTACTCATTTCTCAAGAATTTGGGCCCATTTTTACCCCCAATTCCGCTCAGCCATATGAAATGGGGCACTAGATTAGGACATGACCATGCCTATGCCCGATGCCTTTGCCTTTGCCTTTGCCTGCTCTTTGTCACGCTTATATTTGTTCAATATGTGTGGTCTATATTGTCATATGTTGGGTGTTTCAGTTATGTTTATCAAAGACATGTTGTTTATAGTTGTATGTTGGGTGTTTCGATTTTGTTTATCCAAGACGTGTTATCTATGATCGTATGTCCATTCCAAACTCCTTTGACATACTTTCATCTCAAAGAGTTCTTTTACTATTTTATATTGTGATCGTATGTCAATTCCAAACTCCTTTGACATACTTTCATCTCAAAGAGTTCTTTTACTATTTTATATTGTGGCAATGCGCGAATGTATAGCCGATTACTAAAATTATGTCTACAATCATCAAAGCTAAAATTCTAAAAAATGTATTATATGAAGATGTGACTAGTTGTCACTTCTTCCTACCAAGTTATATGCTATCAAAGCCGTTGTTATTTCTAAAACATTTCTCTGAAATATGACTTGAGGCTTGAGCATACACTGACGTAATTTGTAAAGTTCAAATTTCTCATAACTAACTTATTCACTTGGTTAAAACAAATGTCACACAGTTATTATTCCGTTGCCGCCAGAGTGCGATTGTGACACCCTTCCCCTTCTCTACCCACCATTCACATGTGGTTATTCCGTTGCCGCCAGAGTGCGATTGTGACACCCTTCCCCTTCTCTACTGTTTACTACAGGCAAATAACTTCAACAAATTAACCTAATTTGTTTGTAACAATTCAAACCCACTTCTAGCAGATATTGTTTGGGCCTGTAACGTATCGTTGTCAGCCTCACGAAAATGAATCTACTAAAGAGAGGTTACCACATCCTTATAAAGAATACTCTATTCCCCTCTCTGACCGTGGGATCTCACACACAACTTAGAAGAGTAAAAGAGTAAAAGAAATGTTTGATTTGCTGAATTATTTTTTTGTATTCTACCAATCAATTGCTGTGTATGATTGGTACATGAATCTTTCTCTAAGGAATACAAAGGAATAGGATACAAAGATGTACAAATATATTTTCTATCAGAAATCTAATACTCTATACCGTAACTGTTTCAAAATTTCATTAGCTCCTACCTAAACCACTGTCGTTGAGGTGTGGGAACTAGAAAACCATCGTCCTTGCTCCAACTTTACTTTGATTTCGGATAAAGCTAAACTAACCAAGAAGAGGGCAGCAAAGAAGATGGAAAGAATCAGCATGAAAAAGACAGTGTTCCATCCTCTACTGGAAAGATATCCTGCCATAAGAGGCCCAAGAGCTGCCCCAATAGACCCAGTGCCATCGATGATTGCAGTCACGGTTGCTAAAGCTCGGGAATTCCCTGCAAGTATACTTTGAGTGCCGAGGTCAGCTGCAACAGCTGTGGTAATAAGTGAGTAGGGGCCATTGACAAGTAACCCCGAAAGAAACATCAAACAGGTGTTGGTGACTGTGGAAATGCTCCCAAAAGCACGGTAGAGAACTAAAGCAGGAATTGAGAGTAGCAGGAATGTTATTGAAGTAACTGCACGAGCATCGATCAAATCAGAGATTAATCCTGCTAATATTCCTCCACAAACACCTCCAACGTCGAAAATCGTGGACAGGATGCCGGCTGTTTTATGAGATAAATGCACACCAGCAACAGCTATCACAGCAGAAGATTACTAGTATAAGCAATTCACGCTTCAAAGCTAGATTTAAAGAATGATTTCAGGATGAACAGAGGTTGCCTTCTTTCACAATGGATTCAATATCATGCTGAACATATTTAGGTACTGGCCTTTCGATTTTATAGACAATTGCTCGATTTCTAGGCATTGGATTGAGTCTTTATACAACTAATGTAGTGTAACAACCCAAGTCCACCGCTAATAGATATTGTCCGCTTTAGCCGTTAGTCTCACAGTTTTAAAACACGTCTACTAGGATGTTAGGAAGAGGTTTCCACAGCCTTATAAAGAATAATTCGTTCTCCTCTCTAACCGATGTGAGGTCTCATAATCCACCTCTTTTCAAGGCTCAACATCCTTATAACGGTGAGGCTGATGGCGATACGTAATGAGCCAAAACGGACAATATCACTAGTGGTGGGCTTGGACTATTACAAATGATATCAGAGACAGACACCGAGCGGTGTGCTGGCAAGGACGTTGGGCTCCTAAAAGTGGTGGATCGTGAAATCCCACATCGGTTGGAGAGGGGAATGGAGCATTGATTGTAAGGATGTAGAAACCTCTCCTTAGTAGACGCGTTTTAAAACCGTCACTGTTGACGATGATACGTAACAGGCCAAAAAGGACAATATTTGTTAGCGGTAGGTTTGAGCTATTGCAAATGATATAAGAGCCAAACACCGAGTGGTGTGCCAGTGGGAACGCTAGCCCCCAAAGGGGGTGGATTATGAGATCCCACATCAACTGGAGAGGGGAACGAAACATTTCTCATAAGAGTGTGGAAACCTCTCCCCAGTAGATGCGTTTTAGAACCATGAGGCCGACAGTGATACATAACGGGCCAAAGCAAACAATATTTACTAGCCGTGGTACTGTGTTTTTCCGTAAAAGCAGCCTTTTAAAAGCTTCCAAGACACATTCATTCTATGATTTGCATTTCAAATGATAATTTCATTCATTAGCAATAAGAAAGAGGTACCTGTGTGTCTGATGTAAAATGGCAGCCAGTAGAGAAAAGTGTAAGCGACAAGCTTGGAAAAGAAGAGACAGCCAGCAAAAAGCGCAACACCCGGCAACCTCCACGCCTCTAAGAAGCCAATTGCAGGCATAGAATCTGAATGATGCTCAACATCAAGCAACACTGTTGCTTCTGAATCTGCGTTCTCTGATTTTTCAACTGGAATCGCCTCAGCATTCAATTCAGTCTCGCTAACACTAACAAAGGTTTCAAATCCAATGTCTTCAGGACTCACAACAAGAAACAGATACACCAAAATGGCAACAAAAATGGCCAAAGCACCAGGTACTACAAACGACCAACCCCATCCAATTTCCAAAATCCCAGAAGCTACAATCGATCCAATGATGTTTCCAATGGAAGTATGTGAATTCCAGACACCCATTATGAGTCCCCTCTTTTCTTTGCCACACCAATTTCCTACAATTGCCACCACACATGGCCATCCAATCGACTGAAATAGACCACATATAATCTGAACAGTAATGAAAAACAACAATACATGAAGATTTAACCAATATCCTAACCCAAATAGTATCGTGAAAATGCCACTACCCATCATCCCAAAAACAAGAAATAATCTCAAGTCCATCCGGTCACCAACATGCCCTGCAAAATACATTCCAATGGAATATGCAGAAAGAAATGCAAGATCAAGCTTCCCTAGCAACTGGATGCCGTCAGGTCCATTAAAAGGAGCCCACCCAGTTACATTTGAGGGCGGACTCAGCAAAATGTTTGATGAATTTACCGGGATTGTTGGTCCAAGCACACTCTTAACGATGCTCGGAGGTTTTCTCGAGGCATGGAAGGACGCATATGCAAGGAATGTGATGATTAGAACAAGTGTCCTGTGAAAACCTAAAGTTCTGTGCGGAGGTTTAAGGTTTGGGAACAAATCAATCGCTGGAGCCACATTGCGTCTGGATCGCATCCTAACCTATCCAATCCGTGAAGATAATTAAACACAGTAACTCAAGAACAACTAACGAAAACCCAAAAACAGATTAAAGATTGTGGTTCTTGTAGGAAGAAGATGAACGCAAATCAATTAAGGGCGTTGTACAATTTCTGGAAAATCAATGCAATCTGTACAAAAGAAAAAGGAACGATACGAAAACCCCTAACAATTTGAACCTTCCCGCTCTCCAATCTGCAAACAATCAGAACAAAGTGTCTGATTCAGAAGAATGGCGTAATAAAGATCCATCAAGAAAGAAATAGAGCTCTGAATCAGACACTGAAATCTCCGGGCACGAGAAGAATGGCGTGATAAAGATCCTAGAAATCGATCCTAAATCATCGGAATTTGGAGATGTAAGATTTTGTCCGAATTGATTACTTCGGACTTAAGGTTTGGATTTTAAGGACGGACGTAGGGTTCCGACGTCGACAGAAGCCCAATCTTTCGGTTTCGGATCGGAAGTTCTCGTCATCGCCGATGACTTACCGTTATCCATTTTGGACTTTGAAACTGTTTCCCATTTTTTGAAGTCTAAATTATTTAAATTAGCTTTCAACTTTATCTTCTCCTTCAAAAACATTTGGAAAACTAAAATTGGTGAATTAAATTATCCAAATATATATATATATATATATATTTTTTTTTTTAAGAAATAGTCAACCTTTCATATTTTTTTTTTTAATTTAATTTAAGAACACAAGTAAATTTGTAGTTAATCTCAATTTTATCTATATATTTTTATTATAATTTAAATTAACTGAATATAAATATATATATATCTCATTTAAACGGAGATTTTGCACTCCGTCTAGGGAGTTCCGTGGACGACACTAACTCTAATTTTTAATTTTTGTATAAATTAAATTATTACAATTTTTAAAGTAAATCGATTGAATTGTTATGCACCAAATTTTTGTGGAAAAAAAAGAAAAAAGAAAAAAAAACACTTAGACTCATTTGGTTGACTTTATTTATTTATCAGTGGACTAAACAAAGTGGGTTTAAAATGGTTAAAACAGTTGGTTGACCGAGGAAGATTTCATTAAACTTTAATTAGTTAAAATATAGATAATGTTTTGATTTATTAGGTTTGTATGAGCAACATGAATTTGTGGCCAATTTCTTCACAGCCACAACAAATTTCCTCCAAATGCTGATTGTGAAGAGCTATGGCGACACGACACCTCTGAACTTGTTTTAACAGAAAACCTTGGAAGCCCTTTTACAAATGCAAAAGGCTATGGAGAATATAATATAAAAAAAGTTTGGAGGAAATTAATAATAGACATGGGGGGTGTAGTGTAGCCCCAACAACAGCACGAACTCCCCATTCACATCAAAATTATTGATTTTCGATTGAAGAACCCCATAATTCAATTTGAAATCAGGGAGCTCTGAATTGGGTGTTCTTCAAGTTTATCATCATCATCATTATCATCCATTCCCCAAAACCCAAATGGGTTCGAGCTGTAGTCGTCTGGGGTCGTCGCGCCCTTCTCGCTCCCGAGATTACCGCACCAACCGCTCCAAATTCTGCTCTCTTTTCTGCGGTGCTTCCTCTTCTCGCGCGATTCATCAGGTCATTAAATCCTCTTCTTCTTCATCATCATCGAATCTTTTGTTCTCTCTTCTTCACCCATTTCTTTCCATTATTCGTGAACTTTACTCTAATTCCTCCTTGGAATCTTGTTTCAAAAATCTGGGGTTCCATATCTTCCTCTCAAAGATTGACCCTGAGTAGCATCTTTTATTAGGAGCTGTTTATAGCTTTCCTTTGATTGAAGTGTTTATTGGTTTCGTTTGAGCTCTGAATTGGGTTTCGGAATAGTTTTGATCGGAGTATTCCCCGGAATTAGGTTTGAACTGCTGTAGCTTTTGCAGTATGTTCCTGTTTGTTTGCTATTTGTTTTGCTTGCGTTTTTGTTGATTGTTGATGGGTAATGATCACTACCCGATTGCTTGGTGATTTTGAATCTTCAATTTGTATGTTATAATTAGTTTCTTACCATCTATGTTTGCCTTCCGCTCATGTTTTGAATCTTGGATTTTAATAGATGGAAGATTCTATGGTTCAATTTCTTGTCCACCCGGTGGAACATCAACACTGTAATCACAACATTGATGAACTTCAACTCCCCATAAATGGATCTATAAGAATGGGACAGAGCGCTTATTCTGAGAATGACATTGCAGTCAGTGAGGAGCAATGTGCTGTAGATGATATCAATGTTCATGGGAAGCGTGTGTATGATAATAAGGAATTAGCTCCTCTTCCACAGGTTAGTGCTGATTATAGCCATGAAGAATCTCGTAGCTATAGTAATGCTTCCAATGGTACTTCATGTAAAGGACATCAATCTTCCGAACCAGTCTGCACGAAGGTTATGTTTGCGGCGAGCAGTTCGACTACTCAAGAGGTTGGAGACTCATGTTCCAATGAGCTGACAGGTTGCATTCAAGAGGATGAGGCAACAGCTTACCGGAACCCAGACTCTGAATCGTTGCCTTGTCGTCCTGATCTTTCATTAACTATTGAGTCTCTTGGAGATGAATCTCTGCAAGAGGTACCCTCAAGTTTAGACACTCTTGTGTCTGATGATAGGGAGGTGGGCCAAGGAGATGTCGATATGGTCGGTGTTTCTTCCAATGTTTTATCTACGAGTAGCACTGATGCAAGTAATCTTGAGGCTAGAAGGAATAGCAGAAGACTGTTTTGGGATGCCTTTTCAAGGCGTAGTTTCAGAAGGCATAGTGAGTCTCCGTTTGTTTTCCCATCTAATAACTTTAGTAATACAGGAGATCAAGACAGGTGGCTCCTTGATATAAGTGGCGATTTTATCGATGATGAAGCGAGTGGCGATTCAAGACGTTTTTCCAGCAGAATTCACGTCTTGAACGAACAACAAAGAAACTCAAGATCTCAGGTTACATTCTGAATGTTAACAATTATGATCAGTCTTCCATTGTGTTTATACATGATTGCTTCTCAATTAGGTGCAGTTATGGGAAAGAATTCGAAGTAGTCTCAGTGAAAACAGTCGCCAAAATCTACCTTGCCCATCAGGCATTCATCCTAATGGTGCTTGTTCATGCGACTCGTTCTCAAGCGTCGAACACTCGAGCACCCGTGAAAGCATATCGCGGATAATCATGCTTGCTGAAGCACTATTTGAGGTACTTTTTGGAGTTCAAGTGCTGTGTAATTCAACAGGTATCTCACATCTTGTTCTTTGTGTATCTAAAGGTCTTGGATGAAATTCATGGTCAGCCTGTTTCTCTTGCTCTATCCATGGTTTCACTCCCTGCACCAGAATCAGTTGTTGACTCTTTTCCTTTGAAGAACCACGAAAAGAAAACTAATGGAGGGGATGAAATTGAGCAGTAGGTTCTCTCTTTTCGTTAACCAAGTACTCTTGTTTAGTTCTAATTTAGGATTGTTTACAAATACTTGGTTAGATGCTACATTTGCCTCGCCGATTACGAAGAGGGTGACAAAATAAGAGTTCTTCCTTGCCGCCACGAGTATCATATGTCGTGCGTCGATAAATGGTTGAAGGAGATTCATGGGTATGTTGTGCCTATACATCATCAATTACTGCTCCCTTTTTATCTATTTTATGTCTAGGTATCATTTTACTCATGGATTCATCTCCCTGTATCACTGTGTTTAACAGAGTATGCCCACTTTGTAGAGGGGATGTTCGTGCAGGCTCGAACGATGAATGTTCGATTTCAAACTTGGAAATTCCAGCAACAATTTGATGAATTGTATAATCAATGAAACTAGCGATAAGGAAACTTTCGTAATCCTGTTCCCTGTTAATACTGGGGATGAATTGAATCCCCATGGTTTTGTAAGGCATTCATATTGTACAGCTCTTTCAGAAGAAATATTTGCACAAGTTTCTAGTTTTACCCTGAGCATAAAAGCTCGAATGAATATCTGGAAAAGCCAGTTTGGTTTGAATCACGCAGACATTTGTACAATATACACCAAAAAAGGAACTGTATCAAGACAACAGATAACCAAGACAGGGAGACGGTAATTTCAGCTCTATGCTTACAAATACTTGAGAATTATAAGCACCAACACTGAAAGCCCTTTGGGTTTGCTAATATTGTTGTTGAAGGGATTTGGCTGGCACTTCTTGTCGTCATCAAATGTCGTCCATCGCATCGAGTTGCTGCCATTATACGAGTATTTGAGGTTGGGATTTGTGGAGTTGAGCTCTGATTGGACTCGTGAAAGCTATTTTCTTCAATCCTCTCAACTAAAACCTTCTGATTACGAACAAAATTAGGACACGAAAACGAAACAAAAGCACCAAATTTACAAGCCAACGCCATTGAAGCAAATCGTTACCTTGTCAATGGAGAAATCGGATGGAGAACCATTTGAATGCAACTTCCTTTTTATTATTTAGTGCTGGGAGCCTTCCCAATTGGACTCGTTGCAATCTGAATTGAACTTGAAGAAAACCAAAAGGCTTCACTGTCACATCTTTGGAGGGCCAATGGAGCTGTCTCATCCTCTGTTTCGTCTCTCTTCCATTTTGTCAACCCATTGAAACCCCATTGCTTCTTTCCAGATTTGTTCAATCATTTCTTCAGAATCAGGGCCATAATTTCCTCCACCGTCAACACCACCGCCGCCACCGCCATGTCCTCCCTGAAACAGAGACCTAAAAGGGTCATCGTTTTGTCTTTTCCGCTCTCATCTCCTTGTTTGAACTTTCCGCCATCAGAATTGACCATTCTTCTTCTAAATTCTCTTTCAGAGATTGGTGCTTGAAAATTCTCCTCCCAATTGAAAATTCTCTTTCATTGACTTTTATTTAAATGATTTATCACAAAAGAACTCTACCAGCACAAAAAATCCATTCCTACCATGGTCGCACTTTCTTTTGAAATTATGGCAGGATTATGCAAGTTTGATCAACTACCAAATTTCAGAAATGCAGATCTCCTGAACTGCAGTATACTGTATACAACGGCATAGAAGTGTTGTATAGAATGAGAAGATCCTGGAAAAGAAAAACTTTAGATTATTATTATATAGCCCTGAAGATGCATAACAAGGAATACATATCAATCTCATGTTCTACAACATATCACATCATTCCATCTAGATTCTCACATACAAAACTACAAATAATTACAATGGACGGTAGACAAATGAAATTTTATTTGGTGTGCAGTCAAATAGCTACACATTTTTTAATGAATAAGATAGCTACATGGATTTTCAACAATATTGTCCCCACATAATCCACAAGAGAAAGTAAGTCGCATCAAAATGTGGTTAACATTGACTGGGAACAAACTGGCTTGGTGTATACTGCAAAAGTGATTTCCAGCCATAATGTATGCGAATATAATAAACAACCCACAAGCCTACAACAAGACGACACATCTTCCGAGGGCTATATCCTTCTAAAGAACTCAATTTGAATTTGGGGTCAGAAGTACGTCAAGGGATACAGTTGGGATGGATCAAAGGAAGGTAAGTTTGAAAATTAGCACGCCCAATCAGGTCATTTGACAGTGAAGTGATTCATAGGCTAGGTGTTAGGATGTTGCAACCTTGGGAGATCGATCAATCAATTCATTACATTTACAGATTTACGAGTAGGATACACAAAATGGAACACATCTTCAGAAACTACAACATCGAAACAGTTAAAGCAAGTTATAAGGGTTTAAGCATTCAATTGGTAGCAGAAAAATGTAAAAATTCTATAGTTCGTCCCCACATGCTAGAGTAAAGATTTCAATTTTTGAGTCGTATGAATTCACTATTTCGTAGTTATCTACATCTGTTGCCGTTGTCTACTTCAAGTCATTCTTATGTATTAAAGAATCAAAGTCAGACATAAGGATCGATTGAACTATTAGGTTGCAAACATTAACAGGTCTGGGAAATGGGAACAGACAATATTTGGAACTTACAGCTTCGGATAGCATCTCTCACATCTTCATATAATTGTAGAGTATCAAACACTACTTGCATTTGCATCCTTATCAAGCATTGAAGAATAGAGCTGACAATCACCCAATTTGTTTTTATACCTTTTGACAACATGAAACTGTGAAGAGACAAAGCCTTTTTTTGCATAACTTCAACATCTTGCATAACTTCAACATCTTGCAATAACCATTGATCAACACTCCATAAGTTTGTGCATCTGGAACTACTCCATACTTTTCCATATCGAGAAAAACATTTTCTGCCTTGTTTACTTCCATCTCTTCACAAAATCCACGAATTACTACAAAGTAAGCATACACATCTATCGGGGCCTGTGCTGCTCTCCAATCTTGTAGCAACTGATACCCGTAAGCTGAACAACGGTGGGTACACAACCCTTCAATATATGCAGTACAAGCAAAGGCATTTGGGACCACCCCAGCTTCACTCATCTCCTCAAAAATATCTTTAGCTTCTTCCATATTACCCATTTTACAGAGTGCTTTTATTACATTAGCATAAGTATAATCATTAGGATGAAAACCAAACCTCTTCAACTGCTTATACACAGTTAGAGCCATATTCAATTTACCATGCTCGATAAGGCGGTTCAAGAGAAAATTACAAGTAAAAATATGTGGAACAAATCCCTTCCTTTCTGATCGGAAAAGTAAGTCCACAGCACTATCGAACAAGCTAACACTAACATAAGCCTTGATCAACGCATTGTATGCTCGAATGAATGAGCAATCCATCACATATCCTTGATTAAGTGATTCAAGCAAATCTAAAACATCAAATTCTGTTTTCTCGGAGCCAATAAGATTCAAGAACAGAGAGTCAAGCTTTCTCTCCAAACCCCAAGAGCACAATATCCTAATGAGAGCTGCATAAGTAGAGATGTTATGACGAAAGCCCCGTTCCCATTGCTTTTAGCCACTACACAGTGCATAGCCTGTTAAGTAGACCCCTCAAATTCATACCATAAGTATCTTGAAACCTTAACAAACGCAGTCTCAGTTAACAGTTTACCTTTCCCGAGAAGGGAATTAGAGAATTCAGAATATTGACATTCCTCCCAGAACTGCCAATGGTGACAGAAGGGATGCATTCCCCCAAATAATTCAGCTGCAATAACCATAAGCATTCAATTAAAACCAACATACAATAGTGTAGGATATATTCGTAGTATTTCAATCATAAGAAACTCATTTCCCTAAATAATTCAACACTGACGATCAAAACTAATTCAACAAGGTGGGTTGGGAGATTCAACCTAGGAGCGTTCACTTCTAATAACGACTTCCAATAAAAAAAAAGCATCCAATAGCTACCAATTCAAGGGGGGAAATGTATCCGAAAATAACCCGCCATTGAGGTGCAAGTGTTGAAAGAAATTGGCTAAACTATTTTAATTCTAATATCTATGACGTTCGGTTGTTAGAGAAAATTTGTATGCGATGGATTACTGCCACTGGTTTTAGATAAATAAAGAAGATGCATTGCAATTTTCAGCAGAGCCCAAAGAGATATACAGATTATCAAACCATCAATTAACAGAAACGTGCAACAAATCAAAGGGCAGAGTGTAGCACACGGCAGTTCAGTTCGAAAAGACCCCGATTTGCCGCAGTTTTTTTCTTTCTTTTTCGTTGCTATTCTGATGTTGTCATAAAAAATAAAAAAATAAAACGAAGAATGGACAGAGTGAGATTGATAGAATACCAGCAACAGCAAGAGAGTAGAAAATCAGAGCAATCCGCTAGGAGGGAGGCGCGCAGAACGAGAGGAAGAGAGACGGCGGTGGCGGCAGTGAACCGGGGAGTTGTGGCGGCGACACTGGGCTGCTGAAAGGGAGGAGGAGCAGGCGGGAAGAAGCGGAGCATGAGTGAGGGGTAAACGAAAGGCTTTAGGTTCCCTCTTTCGTTTATTTGATTTTAATTTATTCGACAAAGTGGGCTCTTTAAAAGATTTTTTTTTTTTTTTTTTTTTTTTTTTTTTTTTTTTTTTTTTTTTTTTTTTTTTTTT
>NW_019272018.1:4889963-4897607 GCF_002738345.1 Cucurbita maxima
AAAAAAAAAAAAAAAAAAAAAAAAAAAAAAAAAAAAAAAAAAAAATGATAAAAATTGCCATATTTAAGTTCAAAAAATTAAAACATTATGATAAAATTTGGCTACACCATATGGTATCGTTGATATTTTCTAATAATAAACATTGAAAATTATTACCATTTAATTTAAGTTAATTGTTGACTATTGATTTAAAGTAATAGCATATAATTGCAATAAAAAAAAACTAATTATATAGTTAAATCGATGGACATACTTTATATATTTATAATAATCATCTTTTAACGCTTTATTATTTATTATTTTTGTGTTTTTGTGTCTGTTTGTTTAATGATTTTGTTTGGTTTATTTGGCCAAACTTGTTAATTTGACTTTCACGGGGTATTTTAACCTACTTCCATTTATAAATTTTCAAAACTAACTAAAATCTGAAAGCAATTTAAATAATGCCAAATTTGGCTGTTGGAGATAAATTACTAGAATTCTGAATTATTTTACCAAATAATAATATAGCATGCTTTTTCAAATCGATTTTGAATTTAACAAACAGTAATTTACAAAGTGTTTTGGGATTTCTTGCCAAATTTAAAAATAATTTTTAAAAAACATGAAAGAGAATCCAAATGAACAATGAACTGGATGATGACTATGAACACACACAAAAAAAAAAAAAAAAAAAAAAATGCTATGAGGAACTGAACAATTATAAGCAGAATCATTCAGATAAACCAAAAACATCTCTGTATTTTAACATCTCATACATTAGAAAACATATTTACAAATGTTTTTCGTCACGAGTTAACGAAAAATCTGGAGGAAATTACGAGCAGTTCTAAATAAAAAAAGTTATCATCCCATCCTGTGTTGAATAAATAAAAACAAGCACTGTGTGGAAGAAGAGGAAGAAGAAGAAGAAGAAGAAGAAGAGAAAGGAGCCACTGGAATGAAGTCGTCTTCATCACCAGCACTGACCACAATTGTTTTTCTCGCCGGCGATCCAATTCGTCCAACTGAACTTTCTCGTCGCCATCCCTCTGCATCCAATCGCAGATTACAAGAGTAATTTTGGATGTGTTTTGTTTAGGTTTTATGATTAATAAATGAACGAAATGTAAATTCATCGCGGCTGTTCCAGAGGCCGTCATTTCAGTACCTTTTATCCTCTGATTTCCTCAATCGCTCGTCCAATCTCCTCTTCGCCTCTCTCGCGATTCCGTCCAGATTATCGTTTTCTTGTGCCTCGACTAGCAGGCTTCCTTGCTGCAAAAGAAAAAAATACGATAAATCGAATCAGCTCTGTTCGTCATCCTCAATCGAATGAATAATTTGTTAATTCATTGACAGGTCGAGATGCGATTTACGAACCAGAGAGGGATTTGAAGCGAGGAGCGTTTCGTGGTTGCTTGTGTACAAGCAGAGAATGGATTTCCTGGTTAAGGTCCGAGTGGCGGCGATGGGCGGTGAATCCGAGCATGCTTTGGTTTGATGTAACCGTCTTCTTCGAGCACACTCTACACCTGGAAGCATTCCGGCCATGGGAGAAACTTGGCGAAACCTTGAAAGCTGAAATTCCTGCACTGATCTAGGGCTTTATTGGTTTGTCATGGAATTGGTAGTTAAGTTCAGTGATTGGATAGAGAAGGAAGAAATTAGGAGGGAATCGAACGAGAAACTTCGGAGAAATTTACCAGAGTGGAGTTGAAGTAAACAATTGGAATACATGATATTAAATTGAAGTCTGAATCAACCAACCAAGAAATTATGGTGATACCATTCTTGAAGCCTAAAGCTTAACCCCATTTGGACTGACCCATCAACTTCAGGTCAATTAATTGGATTTCTTTACTACCACACTTGTAAGACTCGTGGACGGAAACATTTTACTAAAAGAGATCATTTTTTTTTTATTCCATTACAAGTTTAATTTTTTTTTAATGGATAGTACCTTTAAATTAAAGAGGGATATCATATATAAGGTATGCTATATATGATTTTTATCTATATTAACCATTTTTATTTTTTTATAATGGTTTATCCTACAAAAATAAAGTTCAGATAACCTGAAAGCCTAGCTTAATCCAAGCTAAGTTAAGTCTGATCAAATCCAATATAGTCAGTTTGTGTAACAGCTTAAGCTCACAACTAGTAGATATTGATGGTTGCTGTAGTCACATTCACAGTTAATTTTTTAAAATGCTTCAGCTGGAAAAAGATTTTCTTACGATAAGAGGTGGCATACATGGCATTCTGCTTCTTCGTGCAAGGCCGCTCTACTGGTGCGCATTTGGTAGTTCATTTGATGTGTTTTATGCTGCTATTTGTGCCTCAAGGTTGGTGATTTGGGCCCATCCAAGGTGAAACGTCAGGCAGCAATATTAGGTGGTGTACGGTGAACACTTCCACGACAGAGGCTAAGCTTCAAGTTTCAAGCAAATATGGAAAAGAAAATTGGGTAGGAAAGATCCAATTTTTGGCAAAATCATTCCTTACGAGTTAAGCTGAGCAGTAATCTCCGCAAAAAGCATTCAACTTTAAAAGAGTTGAATCTGATTGGACTGTGTATTATAAAATATGAACAAATGACAAACCCAAAATGCTTCAGAAACAACGTGCGCTCACCGTAGACTCTAGAATATTGAAATTAAGGCACTGCGTGTTTGTGCAGCCGCCATTCTAAATCTGGTCAACTTTGATGCTCCATGCTTGAATTTATCGCCAACTAACTCCAAACAAAATCCACCTACTTTCTTCATTATCATCCTATATTTAT
This sequence comes from Cucurbita maxima, assembly GCF_002738345.1. NCBI lineage: Eukaryota > Viridiplantae > Streptophyta > Magnoliopsida > Cucurbitales > Cucurbitaceae > Cucurbita > Cucurbita maxima. The sequence continues at coordinate 4,892,731 of NW_019272018.1, forward strand.
TTTGAGATCTCACCTTAGACAAAAGTATATAAATCTCTCACTAACAGATACATTTTAAAATGGTAAGGTTGACGGATATATGTAACGGGTTAAAATAAATAATATCTACTCAAAGTAAGTTGAATTGTTACAAATGGTATTAGAAGTGGACATCCAACTGTATGACAACGGAGACCCTAACCCCAAAGAAGAGTGAATTATAAGATCTAATATCTGTTGAAGAGGAGAACTAAACCTCTTCCTAACAACAATGTTTTAAAATTGTGAGGGTGTGAGGCGGACAGAGCCGAGAAATGAACTTGAGACGTTAGATTTGCTTTCAACTTTGTAAATTGACTGTAGAGGTGAGAGCGTGAGAGAGGACAGAAGCTTTCCTTGGAAAAAGATAGCTTGCCAATTGGAGTTTTCTTTCCTTCCCTGGACGTCATATAAACTCGTCTTTAGACGCATTCAAGGCCAAATCACACGAGAATGAGAGCGGAAGGAAGGACCCATCTTCCCATTTCTGCGTCATTTCGTCTTTCCTTTATATCCCTTCAATGGCTTCCACTAGTTGAACAAAACCCTCCATCCCCACAATCCCAATTCACTTAAGACCTCTGTTCTCTCTCTCCCATGGCGACCCATCAAACCAGGCCGCCTCCCACGCCTTATTCACCTCTAAACGAGGAACAAGAACACCTTCATGACACCGACGAGGCCGTTCCCTCAAATGGGTGCGCCTGCTTTCAGCTTTTCGGGTTCGGATTCAATCGGAACGGCAATTACGAAGAGGGAAATCTTCTACAGCAGCAACGGGGACGGGAAGAGGAGTTTTGGATGGTGAAGAAATTGAAGAAGTTGAAGGAGGTTTCAGAAATGGTGGCTGGACCCAAATGGAAGAACTTCATAAGAAAAATGGGAGGCTATTTGAAGGGGAGAAAACAGAGGAACAGGTTTCAGTATGACCCTGAAAGCTATGCTCTGAATTTCGATGGCGGGCTTGATGGAGAAGACGATCGCCCCCCAATTGGCTTCTCTTCGAGGTTTGCTGTGCCATTGGCTTCAAGGGAACAACATTAAAGGAATTGATTGGTTAATGGAAATACTTGGGGAATTGTTTGGACTGATTCGTTTATTTGTTAGTGTGTGTATATGGAGAAATTTTGATCGTTCTTGTTATTGTTCTTGTTCATGTTCATAATTGACTTATGGCATAAATGTTAAATCTAGATTTTGATTCGTCAACAGATGTAAGAAACAACGGAAGTGGCAAACATTTTTAAATATGATGAAGAAAAGAATAGGAAGAATTAAATAATTACAATCAAATAAGATAGATAATAAATGGATGAAGAATTTTTGTGGGTTAGAATTTACATAAATCCATTAATTTGGCATTAACCTTACACAAGTAATCACAAGCTCACATGACTAGAGAGTAACTAGAGACTAAATGCAACGAAAAGAAGGAATTAATTCTGTGAACAAATTGAAACTTCATTAGCACATATACCGGAAGAAAGGTCGTGAAGAAGGGAGGTAGGAGCAGCATGGGCGGAGAACTCAGACATGGGCCTGGATTTGCAGCCGACAAGTTTGGGTCCATTTCTGAGCTTTGAGAAAGGAAACAGAGGTGTTAAGAGCATGCGGACAACCCCCATTTTTGAGGCGATGGTGCAATGCGCAGCCACAGTTGCGATGGTAAGGCCTTCGTTCGATCAAAAAGTCACGCATCAAACACACATCCGCCCATCACTTCACCTCCCATTGCCCAATTCTCTCTGTTTCTGCTTGTGAGGGAAACACAACAAAGAACTTGCCCCAAATTGAACGGGATGGGTTGGAGTTGAGGTGTTGTGTGGGGTTGGTTAACTAAGAGATTTGGACACCTAATTGGTTTTTCCAATAAAGACAATGGGATTGGCTTGTAAAAGTGGAAATGATAACGAAATGGCCAAGAACTTGGCCACTTTTTGGCTTCCGTCCAGAAATTACAAAAATTTAAGTTCGTTTAAGACGAAATTATTAAATATGTCTTTATTCACATGGGTCGGTGAAGGCCACTTATAGAGAATGGGCATCCACAAGGGCGTTACACCTGCACCCATCTTTCATGCTCTCATTATTTATTATTAATTAATTTTAATTTTATTCAAGTTATGCTTATAACTATGCTGTCTACATTTTTTTTAATGGGTTATTTATTTATTTTTTAAAATGTGATTTATTTCGTTGAAGGAGAAGAGAAGAGAATCTGTCCGAGGCGAAGCAGCCTGGCGGAGGGATAGTACAGCTGGCTTCATCATGGTAGCCTTTATGCTCAGTGCGAGTAGGGCTGGAATTTCGAATTTCGAATAAATTATTATTTGGTACTTACTCTTATTTTTGTTGTCAAATTTCGTTCATTTTAATAAATTCTCGATTTGGTATTTTAAGAAAACTAATAATTTCATCAATTTAATATTTTAAAATTTATGTGCTCAAAAAAAGGAAAATGCAAAATCGAGATATTTATGTCTGTTTATGTGGGAGAAATTAAAGATATTTTTGGAAATTCAATTTTGGTATTAGTTGAAGGATCCTCGAAAGGAAACTTCCGAATGCGAGCGTGAATCGACTCTGCTTTCATCTTCATCGCTCAACGCAATCAATCGCGAGGAGAAACTAAAATGGAGGACAATCGCCGTTTCTGTGAAATAGATGAAAGGATCTTCAATCGATAATCGGTTCATCGAAATGCACAGAACATTTTCATTCTATTAGCAAACATCAAGCGATTTACACCATTCCATTCTTTCATCAATCAACTCTATTTTCCACTAAATCAAAAGAATTTCTCATGTATTACAAACTATGAAAACGAAGAGAAAAGAGAGAGAGAGAGAGCAAAACGAAACAAAAAAAGAATCAGAATACTGTTCATCTCCTGTTAGATCCAAGGCCTTCCAACTCCATCGACGGGGAAGAAGAGGGAGAAGAAATGCCAGAACCAGAAGCAGCAGCCATAGCCAAGCAGCCCTCACTCCAGGCTCGTCGAATCGGATACGAGACGGTGCTGTGCTTGGACATAGAGTGGGAACAGCGCCTGTTATCTCGATCGTGAAGAGCGCAACCACAGTTCTTGTGGTAGGGACGGCGAGCGATCTCGGCGTCGCAGGTGGCGATGCAGCCGTGGTAGACGGATCCAAACAAGGCGTCGGCCATAGATTCTGTGGTAGTGGCCGTCGCCAGGGAGGAGTTGAGAGAAAGGGGAAGGGAGAAGAAGAGGATTATATAGGGTAAGGAAGGGAAATTAAGGGGGGAGGTTGAAGAGAAGACAGTTGTCGGCAAATGGTAAAAGGGAAAGGCGGCAATTAAGCGATGTGGGAGACGTGTGCTGTGCTGTGCTTGCTTGTGGGCTTGTGCGTTTGGGAGTTGGCCTACTTTGTTTCTTGTGTTGCCGCCTTTGCCGATTGCCATGTGATACGATGCCCTTTTGGGCTGTACAAGACATTGACTCACTCCCCATTTTTCCTTTCGTAAATAAACTAATATTTTTTTTATTTTGTTTTATTTTGTCCTCAATCGGGTACCAATAGTATTATGAGGAGTGGAGTGTGAGATCTCACATCAATTAAAGATAGTCTTCTAAAAGTGTGAAAACTTCTTTTTAATAGAGGTATTTTAAAACCGTGAGATTGACATTAATACGTAATGAGCCAAAGCGAACATTATCTGCTAAAAGTGAACTTGAATTATTATAAAATGGTATTAGAGTCTGGGCGGTTTGCCTACGATGATGTTGGACCATATGGGGGTGGATTGTGAAAACTTCTCATTAAAAATACATTTTAAAATCGTGAGACTGTCCCGCAAACCTAATGAACCGATCCAAACCAAAGTAGACAATAATAGTAACTTGTTTGGTAGTTAATATCTAAATTAATTAAAGGCCTAACTGCTAACCTAATCATTAATTATAATTGAGTTACTTTCATTTTTAAACATCAATAATAAGAAGTGTAATGTTTTATTTACAAAATGGGCTTAAACGGGCCTGAAAGAGGAGTTGTAGGCCTTGACCTTCGTGGTTTACTTGCCCAGCAAGCGAGTGGATCCGATTCTTTGCTGGTCTCTTTGTTATCCGTCTACCCAGCTGACGCCACCGCAAGCTTCCCCGTTGTGGCGGTTTGCTTCGTATTTTGGGAACTTGACTTGTAACCTACCCAGCCGAGCTCATCGATAAAAACGCTGTCGTTCTCTGGCAGTGCCAGGTCTACGATGGCCGGAGGAAGACGAAGAACCAACCATGCCAAACCCAGTGATGGTTTCAGGAAGAACAAAGGTAGTTCCGGCAGAAGAAGATCAGACCCGTCGTCTTCAGTTCGAGGAAATTTGTTTGTTGATGGTGGGTTTTTATCTGATTGGCAGTTCCAGACCACGCCGCCGAGTTCAGCTCGAGGTGCCATTTCTTTTTCTTTTCTTCTTATTCCACTCCCGAGTCCGACTTAGGTTATTTTGCGTTTGCTTATTCTTACTCGTATTGGTATAACTTGTGTAAGGCTAGTTTTTGATTTCTTCGATAATCTGAGTTGATAATTTTCTGGGATTGTTCTTTGTACTTCTACATTGATTTTTCTTTGGATATATTATGCAGAGGGAAATTCGAGGTCGAAAGGCCAGTCTGGATCCAAATCGGCTGATTTAGATCGTAAAAAAACAGCTTCGTCAAGTGGGACTAAACAATCAAATGGTAATGCTATTGGCTATGAGTACCCTCCTGCTCCCCATCAGGTATTGCTTAGTTGATCGATCGTCCTCTCCATGGATCGTTTTTTCAGCTCCTTGAAACTTCTCTATCTCCCATGGCCTCGCCTTAGCCTCGCGTTTTTTTTTTTTTTTTTTTTTTTTTTTTT
>NW_019272018.1:4897915-4930756 GCF_002738345.1 Cucurbita maxima
TTTTTTTTTTTTTTTTTTTTTTTGAATTTACATTTCTATTAAATTTTATGTTCTCTTCAATTGGTTTTGAGGCATTTTCCCCTAATGCGTTAGAATTTCTGTTTTCTTGAGATATCTTTCCATTTTGGCTTCTTGATACATTCTTTCTCGTAAGTTACTGTTCTGTATTTTTCAATGAAATTATGTCTTTTTAGTGCGAGGGAGGCCAATTTAGATTCACTTTGATTTTTTTTTTGTTTGGGTTTTCACAGGAAGGGGGGTTGCATTCTGAATCACGAGGTCTGCAGAATGATGCAGACTGTAGCTTGGACAACTCACAGCCTTTTATATTACTTAATTCTAACTCGAAGCATACGCAAATTGTCGCATATGTTGACGATAAACCACCTTTAAAGGAAGATGGTTTGGAATGTACTTACGATTACGGTACAATTTTTCTGTTAGGTGACAGTTCTCATAGAGGACTAGGGTTTCACGATGAGGACGAACTTGTTAGAAATCAAAACACTGATGATGACTCACCCACACTTGTGGAAGAACAAGAAGGATTATGTACTGGTTCATTGCCCTCCAAGAAGGAAACGGGTAGTGATGAGAGGGTTGAGTGCAGGGAAGAGGTTGAGTTGGCTAGTGAGATGCTAGCAGAAGCATCATCCCCCAACAAATATTCACATGGTGCGTGCTCTCCAAGAAATTCAGGTTTCTTGTCAATTGGTGGTGTGAGATTATACACCCAAGATGTATCTGATGAAGAAAGTGATGATGATGGGGAGTTGTCAAATGGAAGTTCTGAATATTCTGAGCCTTTAGAGTCCGACGAATCGTCTGAAAGTGATAGCTCTGCAGAAATGGCTTGCAGTGGTTCAGATATTGATGACGAGGTGGCTGAAGATTATCTTGAAGGGATTGGTGGGGGTGAACATATTTTAAAATCCAAATGGTTAGTGAAACAAGAGTTGGCCGAGTCTGATGATGATTGTTCCAGCAGTAGCCTTGATGATACTTTGGAGAAATTAAGCAGCATTGCTTTGCAGGAAGCATCCAAAGAATATGGAATGAAGAAAACTCCTTCAAGGGGGAAAAGTAAAATTGTTTCTAGAGATAATTGGTCGTCATTGGCTCTAGATGACTTGCTGATAAAAGATTCTAGATCTGCATCAGCTAGAAAGAAGAAGAATGCTGCTCATTTTGCAGGTTCTTGGCCTCCAAAGGCTCCAAAAAGTAAAGCTTGTGGAAAGTATCCTGGTAAAGAACTCATTATCATGTGGAATCTATTAATCAGACTCAGTTTCTCCATCAATGAAATTAAATTCTGTCCCTGTAATGGTGCACAGATGTTTTCTTTTTGTATGAAATTTTTTTGCATCAATTGAATAAGACTCGTAGTTCATACACAATTCGCTGAAAATAATTGATCCTGCAAGAAAAGGAGAACCTTAACTTGATTCTTAAAGGATGGCATCCAGGAAATTAATAAAGCAGACTGCAGAATAAGGCTACTCGGTGAAATGAAATGTAACTCCTTCGGACACAATCTTTTGAAGACTATAGGACTTGAATATTTAGATTCCAGGAATAAAGGGAAAAAAAAATGAAGTGTTCAAAATCGACTCTTTGCTCGTGTCGAGCAATTCATCTGGTAAAACTTTGACATATAATATTATTGTGCTTTTTGTCAGGTGAAAAGAAGAAATATCGTAAAGAAACAATTGCAGCAAAGCGTCGAGAAAGAATGCTTAATCGGGGTGTTGATCTAACGCAAATAAACCTGGTATTGCTTATTTATTATTGTGCTTTGACATATAACTTGTGTTGGATTTTCGCTGAAGTTTTATTGTATTAGGTCATTCATCACTTTATAGTATGCACCCGAATAATAAATAATTTTCCTGATAAGATCCTTGTTGTACAGAAACAGCTCAAGTATGGTATTGGGTAGTTTCTTTTCACAAGACCTCCAAACAATAGTCTCATTGCTTGGAATGTTTTTTTTTTTTGAAACAGCTGGGCTTCCCACTGTTTGGAATGTTTTTTTTTTTTTTTTTAAATCTCGATGTGTTTCCGCAGCCTGATTGCATTCCTTTGATCTGTTAAACAACAACTGTCGGAATGAGTATTTCATTCTCATTGCTCCCCATTTGCATAAGTTGTTTGATTGCTTCCTAGTTGTATGAGTTTGATGGATGGGTTTCTCAAATCCAGATTTCCTCTGAATTTTGCATAAACTAATCTTCTAGTTTGTTTGAATTGTAGAAATTGGAGCACATGGTTTTGAACAGAGAGGATATGTTTTCTTTCCAACCTATGCATCCCCGTGATTGTTCCCAGGTATATATTTTGCTGCTTCATCTGCAGTTTGTTATCAGTTTGTGCCATGGAGTGGAAACAATATTCCTTGTATTTTTGTGCTTTTACGGTGCAAGCTTGATCGATTACTTTAAGCTGCTCCTTTCTGGACCTTTTTCTTTTGTCAGTTATGACATTTCAATATCGTTAGGTACGACGCTTGGCAGCAATTTACCGCTTGCATAGTGGATGCCAAGGTTCTGGTAAAAAAAGGTAAAACTTAATTTCTTTTTTCTATTTGTATTTTCAGTCATCGAACATTGATGCTCAAACTTGCTATAATTTTTCGCTCAGGTTTGTAACGGTAACTCGAACACAATACACGGGATTGCCATCATCAAGTGATCAAGTTCGCCTCTCACAGGTTGAAATCTTTTTGATTTGAGAACTCTGCTTTCTTTGAATGTTGTTGGTCATCAAACTAAGTATATGTAATATATATATATATATATATATATATATTCTCCTTTCTTCCCCAATACCAGCTAATAGGAGCAAGAGACAAGGATAATGATTTTTCTGTTGCTGAAGGCTTAAATATAAAATCACACGGCAGCAACAGAAGCAGAGAAAAGAAGAATGCCAAAACAAGTGGTTTGAGCATATTGGAGCTTAATCAATCTGGAAGCAGTAAGTCGAGGACAAAGGGTTCTGCAGGTAAGGGATCAAGTCAGAAAAAGACTGGCAAGAAGTATGCTGATCAACCAGTCTCATTTGTATCATGTGGAGTGATGCAACCAGATGCGGTGGAGATAACAACTAGCAATGTTAAAGACGTAGATAAAGGTAAGGATATCGTAGATGCATCAGAAATGATGGAGTTGACTACTAGCAATGTCAAGAACATGGATATAAGTAGGGATAGTATTGGTGCATTTGAGGCGCACACCACGGGCTTTGGGTCAAAAATGATGGCAAAAATGGGATTTGTAGAAGGTGGAGGGTTGGGGAAAGATGGTCAAGGAATGGCCTGCCCCATTGAAGTGATCAAAAGGCCAAAATCACTTGGGTTAGGCATTGAGTTCTCAGAGGCCTCGACTTCTGCTGGTGATAACCAGGAAAGTGGAGGATCCGCCATTAGAACAACTGGAACTTTGGGAAAATCTAAAAAAATGGGTGCTTTTGAAGAGCACACAAAAGGGTTTGGGTCGAAGATGATGGCAAAGATGGGATTTGTTGAAGGTGGAGGGTTGGGGAAAGATGGTCAAGGAATGGGTCGACCCATAGAAGTGATCAAAAGGCCAAAATCACTTGGGTTAGGCGTTGAGTTCTCGGCAGAGGCCTCGACATCTGCTGGCGATAACCAGGAAAGTCGAAGATCCTCCATTAGAACAACAACCGGAGCTTTGGGAAAATCTAAAAAAATGGGTGCTTTTGAAGAGCACACCAAAGGATTTGGGTCGAAAATGATGGCAAAGATGGGGTTTGTTGAAGGAATGGGGTTGGGGAAGGATTCACAAGGAATGGTGAACCCTTTGCTTCCTGTTAGGCGGCCTAAAGCACGAGGGTTGGGTGCCAAAGGTTAGATTTGTAGAACACATCTGTTTGCTTCTTTATTAACAAAGGTAAATCTAGCCCTCTCCTGTTATTTCAATTGTGTCCTGATAAAAGAAAGAAGACTCCGTTTTCTTTGCTGCAAAGAATTATGTTTCATCGAGGTCGGGATTCCAACCTAACCGATGTCAAATAAATCAACCACGCGTTGCATTCACTTTCAGAATTGAGCTGATTGAAACTCTGGATGTGGGAAGTTTGTTATGTTTTGATGTCGTTGGGCGAAGTGAACTCATCGTTTATGTGCATTTGATTGAACTTCCAATCTTGTTGCACTGTCCCCCTCCCCCCCACCAAAATGAAATAGTTTCTAAGGTGAATAAACTTCTGCCCTATCTCTGTTGTGTTTAAAGTTATTTTGTTGATTGGCTTAAATATATATCTTCTAATATTAAATTTAAAATATAATCAATTTATTATTTTTTTTAAAAGAAATTATTATTTTTAGTATGTTTGATGCTCAGCACCATTTTTCTCAAAATAATAATAATAATCTCAATCTCATAAAATAATTTTTCAAAAACTAATAAATAAATGGTCAACTTGTTTGTTAGGATTTGATTTTTAGTTTTTAAAAATAATATTTTATCTATTTTTGAAATTAGACGAAGTTAATTATTTTTTAATTAAAAAAAGACGAAAATTATGGTAGAAAAATGAACAGAAAAAACGAGCATAATTTTAAAAAAGAAAAAAAGAATAAATCAATGTTGACAAAAAAAAAAGACTTTAAATGTTTTTTCAGTAAAGAAAATAACAATAGTCAAAGAATGGTGAGGAAACATACATAAATTTTAAAAATATTAAATTGAAAACAATTTTTAAAAAAAATATATTTTTTTAATTACATAAAGATACCCGCCCATTTCAATGTTTTATTCCCAATTTTGATTGTGGTTACTAATTTGAAGAGGATACAATGGTCATTTGAAGAAATTGCCGCAACTTCCAGGCTTCGAACTCATCAGTCACACATTAAGGTGCTGGAAAAGATGGAGCTAATTACCTATCAAATTCTTCTCCCAGTGTAGTAATTGTGAATTATCAACTGTTTCTCACTTCGAGAACTCGAAGCATTGGAGAGCTACTGCGGCGAATTTCCTTTCTCCGGCGGTGATCGTTCTTCGAGTATTCTATGTCTCAGGTCAGTCATGTTCGTTCGTTCATTCGATCCTGGACTTTCATTTCTTATTCTAATACTTCGTTAACGTTAGCAATTGTAGGTTATGTGAATTCCCGTGTCTGGTTATCGGTAAATCACTTTTTGATGTGGTTCTTCTAGATCTGACTCTAATCGAGCTCGTTCTCTTCAAGAATGGAGATTTGGGGTGGATTTAGGATCTGGGTCTTGTCCGTCTGCTTGATTTTGCAATGTGGATATGGATTTTATCTTCCGGGGAGTTACCCTCTCAAACATATTGTCGGTGATGACTTGTCCGTGAAAGTTAATTCTATAACCTCTATCGATACCGAAATGCCGTTTAGCTATTACAGTTTGCCTTTTTGCCAACCTCAAGGAGGCATTAAGGATAGTGCTGAAAATCTTGGCGAGCTTCTAATGGGGGACCGGATTGAGAACTCGCCTTATTTGTTTAAGATGTATAAGAATCAGACAGATGTGTTTTTGTGTAAGACAGATCCATTGACTGATGATCAATTTAGGACCTTAAAGGAGAGGATTGATGAGATGTATCAGGTGAACTTGATCCTGGACAATTTGCCTGCAATTCGGTATACCAAGAAAGAAGGCTATCATTTGCATTGGACAGGATACCCTGTAGGAATCAACTTCAAGGGTTCCTACTTTGTCTTTAACCATTTGAAATTTAAGGTTCTTGTTCACAAATACGAGGAGACCAACGTAGCGAGCGTAATGGGAACCGGTGATGCTGCAGGTGTGATCCGAACAATTGGTAAACAGGAACTGGATGCTCTGGGATACATGGTGGTTGGATTTGAGGTTGTACCCTGCAGTCCTTTGCACAATGTCGATTCGGTTAAGAACTTAAAAATGTACGAAAAGTATCCAAATCCTATTCAATGTGACCCTGCCAGTGTATCAATGCAGATTAAAAAAGGCCAACCTATAGTGTTCACGTATGACGTTACGTTTGAAGAGAGCGACATCAAGTGGCCATCTCGATGGGATGCTTATTTGAAGATGGAGGGTTCAAAAGTTCATTGGTTTTCAATCTTGAACTCTTTGATGGTGATAACGTTTCTCGCTGGTATTGTTCTTGTGATTTTCTTGAGGACCGTTCGACGAGATCTTACACGTTATGAGGAGCTTGATAAGGAGGCTCAGGCACAGATGAACGAGGAGTTATCGGGTTGGAAGCTTGTCGTGGGGGATGCTTTCCGTGCTCCAGCCAATCCTGCACTTTTGTGTATTATGGTTGGTGATGGGGTTCAGCTTCTTGGGATGGGAATTGTGACCATATTGTTTGCTGCTCTTGGGTTCATGTCCCCTGCATCCCGTGGAACACTTATTACAGGTATGCTGTTTTTCTATATGATTCTCGGCGTCGCAGCCGGCTATGTTGCTGTACGTCTTTGGAGAACTATCTGTTGTGGTGACCACAGAGGATGGGCTTCAGTGTCATGGAAGGCTGCTTGTTTCTTCCCTGGTATTGCCTTTTTAATTCTCACCACGCTGAATTTTCTATTATGGGGCAGTCAAAGCACTGGAGCCATTCCGTTGTCGCTCTTTGTTACTCTACTTTTGCTGTGGTTCTGTATATCAGTTCCTCTTACTCTTGTTGGTGGGTATTTTGGTGCCAAGGCATCTCATATTGAATATCCTGTTAGAACCAACCAAATCCCACGGGAAATTCCACCCCAGAAATACCCATCATGGCTCTTAGTCCTTGGCGCCGGCACTCTTCCTTTTGGCACCTTATTCATAGAACTCTTCTTCATCATGTCTAGCCTCTGGATGGGTCGTGTTTATTACGTTTTCGGGTTTCTCTTCATCGTGTCTGTGCTTCTTATTGTGGTTTGTGCTGAGGTATCTCTGGTTGTAACCTATATGCAGCTTTGTGTGGAAGATTGGAAATGGTGGTGGAAGTCTTTCTTTGCTTCTGGTTCAGTTGCCATATACATCTTCTTGTACTCGATCAATTATCTTATCTTCGATCTTAAGAGCTTGAGTGGACCTGTCTCAGCCACTCTCTACCTCGGTTATTCACTCTTCATGGTTCTTGCAATCATGTTCATAACTGGAACAGTTGGATTCCTCTCGTCATTCTGGTTCGTTCATTACTTGTTCTCTTCTGTGAAGCTGGACTGAGTAATCTCCTCATACCCAAAATCCAGCAAGCATCAAGACGTTTCGTGGTGTGTTCGAGGAGCTAAAGCAGTAAGCTTCTTGCAGTTGTTCTATCATGTGTTGGTGTCTTGTTTTTTCATTCGAATTCGATATGGATCTAGATAATGTAGCAAAAAAATTTTGGTTCCTCCTGTTTCGTGGAGCTCATTGTATGAGATTTTGAACTTGAATTCATATGCAGTTTCTGTTATAGAAAAGACTAATGTTGCAATGCCGTTGATGAAAGGGCAAAAGCTAAGGGTGAGAACCAATTCAAAACAAATAATAAGAAGCCAACAATGGGATGAAGATTTTAATGTACTAATGTTTATGATTCTGCTTTAAACCAATAAACGTCACAGACGAAACGATCCCAAATGAATATATAAAGAAAGATGATTCAGCTTGAAGTTCTTTAATGGCGATCAAAGTTACTGTCGAAGTTTTGGAATGTTATTGCATTTACTCAGGGTTCTGTTCTAAGCTCTGCCATCTCGAATGAAGAGCATCGACCACACCATTGAAGCTGTCGAATTTAGAACTCACCAAATCAATCTTAACGCCGAGCCTCTCAGCTCCCGCCGCCGTCACCGGACCGTGCGCCGCCAACACCATTTCCGGCCACTTTTTTCTCATCATCTCCCACTTCAATCCCAAAGTCCTCAAGCTTTTTAGCAGCCCCTCCACTTCCCCAGTACTAGTAAACACAATGGCATCCAATTTCTCATCCTCCCCTCTCTTCACCAGCATCCTCGCGCACTCGGGTCCGGCCCACCGGGTCTCGTAGGCATCGACACGAACCGGAACCCACCCGCTCGCCGCGAGGTCGCGGAGGAAGTTTGGAACCACCGGAGGCTCGTTCAGCCCCACGACGCGAGGAACCGGACACAGAACCCTACGGTGGTTTCCAATCCCAAGAGCCTCCACTAGACCACTCGGCGTGGCTATTTTAGGTACGACGACTCTAATTCGGCTCGTGTTAGGGCAAAATTTGGAAAGAACTCCATGATCGAGAAGCTCCGAGTCCTTACCTAGGGCTGCGATTAGAAAAGTGTCGCCCTGAGGCGATAGCAAGGGGTCGTCGATCTCAGTAGCAGCGTCGAGGAGGGCTGTGATGCCAGAGCGGGAGGTGAAGGCGACAGCGGAGTAGAAATGGAGATTTGGAGGAAGGAGATGGGATTTGATGGCGAGGGGAGTTGGGTGGACGGTGACGGTGGGGCACCAGAGGGGGTCGAAGCCTTTGAGAGAGAGGAGGTTTGAAAGGCTGCCGGCATAGTTCTGAGGCGTCGTAAACGCCACTGTACGCGAAGGGGAGTTGGTGGGAATGGCGGGAGAAGGAGATGAAGCGAGTGGATTTAGGTGGATTAGGCTGGGGTGGGCGGCGCCGGTGCTCATTTTTTGTTCTTTCCCGACCAATCTGAGTTTTGCCTTTTCATTGGGCTAAATTATATTAAAATTACTTTCCACTTTATTTAAAAATACTTTAATAATATTCTTCATATTTCATAATGGTTAAAATATTAAAAAAAAAAATTGAGTTGGTAAGCACTTTAATTGGTGTTTATCTAAATTAAATATCAAATAATAACATTCTAATTATTTTATATAGTTTTAAAAATATTTATTTGCAAATTTGGAAAGCCCCGCGAACAAGCAAGGAGAGTTACAGCGCCAACAAGAAAACCCGTTTTCTCATCGAAACAGTCCTCCAAGTATCTTCATCGTCGTCTTCTTCTCGATTAAGAAGGACTAATCGGCCTGCAACACATGTACGCCTCAGATTCACCTCCATTACTAAGAGGGCCGCCATTGAATTCCATGGAGGGACCTAACTTGGCCACTAAGTTTAAAGTGACTGTGTATAGACTTTCTGCCTTTTGGGTCATGGCTTTTCGCCTTCTTCCACAACTGGGGTCCCACTCCTTGTACGGATATTCGTTCATGTGCCCATCGAAGGACCGAGACCAAGACTTTATTCGCTCAAGGTACATGTAGCGTTGTGGTTGTCATTTTTCATTCTCCTCCTGCTGTGCTCTGTTCATTTCAGTATCTTACAAACCTCACTCTGCTCTGCGATATCTTCTTTTGTCTGGTCTTGTATTTCTATTGTGATGGATTTAGGAGGAACTCCATGTCATGCAATTCTGCCCTCCAATGCTCCAATCCCACTGGAAGATGGTGCTCTCAATGACCATCTCTTGCCCATGAGAGACAGTGCAAATGGAGAGGAATTAGAGCTTGACTTCTCTGATTCTGACAGTTCCGAAGGTTCACTTGATAATTCCCTGATTTTAATTTTGTTTTTATGGCTCTTGGTTCATATTTGTAACCATGGTTGCAGATGAGACTTCACGAAAAGAACTGTATGAGATGTTGCTTCCAGCTGCTCTGAAAGAGTCTTGGACTAGCTCGGGTCATGTGATTCTTAACTGTTACCATTTTAAATTTGCTCCTCATCCTAGGGATAGGAGCTACAAAGAATTTGGTTTATTTGTGAAGGCACCACTTCCCCAAGAGGCTGAGAGAATGAACGTTGAGCTTCATCTTTTACGTGGTAGATCTGTAATGGTAAATTTGGTGCCATCAGGGGTCGTTGAGCTTTTGGAGGATGAGGTAAAAGGTTTATTACTGACTCTGGACTAAATTATTCTCTTATAAATTTTAAACGCACCCAATATATCTATGCTTTTCAGATAACCCAGGCAGAGAGTTTTCAGGAGATGTTTCTTAAGGTCATTTTAGACAGATCAGAATTTGAACAGGACTACATACCTTTGAGGAATAATGTGTCTAGATCTATTTCATCACCATCTTACTTGTTGCTTCCTGTGATTTGTCTTGATAATGAGGGATTGGTATCTATAGATTGGGAAGTTATTAGAAGATGTTTATCCTCCCAAATTTTCCAGAATCATGCATGCTCTGTTATCGACGAAAGTCCTTCCTCGGATACCCATCTGATACTTTATGATGGCTGTAGAAGGTCGAGTGATATCGAGAATAGTTTAGTGTATGCCCCATACAAGCGTACATTCTTTTTTGTCACTGACATTGTGAGTGAGGAGAATGGATACAGTCCGTTCAATAACTCAGGCTCCTTGAGTCATTTCGAGCATTTAGCGAGGTAGGTTTCTAATTTTCTGGTGTTCAATTTATCTAATTCTTCTATAGTCTATATTATATTTATAAAGTTTTTGTATAAATGTTGTGATCAGGTTTGGCACTCATCTTAAATACCCTGAGCAGCCTCTTCTTTGCGCAAAACAGCTATTCAATTTGAAAAACTGGCTACACAATAGAAAGCAGAAAGAACCTGGTAATTTCTTAGTTCTTTTGCTACTTAGTCTAGTTATTTAGTTTAAGTTTGCTGCATCCAATGTCTCGATATGGCTATTTGAAGAGTCGGATCGAGTTTTCGTTTATATAATTGTTTCGATATCTTTTGTTACATTGCTAACTACTCGTTATTAAAGATTTCCTTTTGTCGTTCTGTTAAATGATATCTTGATACAGAAGCACGTCATCTGGAAGAACATACTACTAAGTTGCCTCCCGAGCTTTGTCAATTGAAGATAATAGGCTTTTCAAAAGATATTGGAAGCTCCATATCGTTGTTGCCATCAATTATGCATCGTCTAGAGAACTTGCTTGTTGCTATTGAATTGAAGTCTATGTTAACGGCTGCTTTTCCAGCGGCAGCTGAGGTTACTGCCAACAGAGTGGGTGCTTTGTCTTGCACTTTAAATTTCTATTAACATTTTGGTTCTTTACATGCCTTTAACAGCTTTGAGTTTTCATATTAGATTCTTGAAGCACTCACCACTGAGGAGTGCAAGGAATGCATTTCCCTGGAAAGGCTCGAAACACTCGGTGATGCTTTCCTTAAGTTTGCAGTAGGAAGACGCCTTTTTCTTGCCCACGATAAGTTTAATGAAGGAAAACTTACGAAAAAACGTATTCATTTGGTGAAAAATATTAATTTGCTCAAGCTAGCAACTAAAAAGAATTTACAGGTATACATACGTGACCAGCCATTCAAACCTAGTGAATTTTATCCACTCGGTCGTCCTTGTCCAAGAATTTGCAACGAGGAAACTAGAAAAGATATCCATTCTCATGATAATGCAGCAAGGGAAGCCAAGTGCAGCAAAGGCCACCACTGGCTACATCTGTACATAATCAGTGATGTTGTTGAAGCTTTGGTTGGAGCATTCCTAGTTGACAGTGGCTTTAAAGCTGCAATTGCATTTCTCAAATGGATCGGCATAAAAGTAGAATTTGAAGCCTCACAAGTTACCGATGCTCTCATGGCAAGCAATGCTTGCATTCTACTTGCAGATAGTATAAACATTTCTGCACTTGAAAATTCATTAGGCCATCACTTTCTCCATAAAAGTCTGCTACTGCAGGCACTCGTACATCCTTCTTACCGCAAGCATGGAGGAGGTTCTTACCAGGTATGGACTTTATAATCTGCATTTCTACTCAACAAATTCTTGTGTTTCTACTTAACATTGCCACTTCTATTTATCTTTGCTGTGGGTTTGGCCAGAGATTAGAGTTTCTTGGAGATTCTGTCCTAGATTACTTGATCACATCATATCTCTATTCAGCGTATCCTAAGCTGAAGCCGGGTCTATTGACAGATTTAAGATCAGTGTTTGTGATGAATGAGGCTTTTGCTAATGTGGCGGTAGATAGATTGTTCTACAAGTTTCTGATTTGTGATTCAACTAGCCTTCGAAGTAATATAGAAAGTTATGCAAACTTCATCCAAGCACCTCCTTCTGAAAGGGCCTCACTTGAGCAGCTGAGATTTCCAAGGGTATTCGTTTCGCATTGAATGCATAATATTTGTAAACAATACAAGGACAATCATGTGGAGTTTTCTATTGTTTGTTCACTAATTTCAATGCTGCATCTTACATTGCAGGTTCTGGGAGACATGGTGGAATCTATTGTTGGGGCCGTTCTGGTTGATACAGGGTTTGACATGAACTATGTTTGGAACATAATGTTATCTTTTCTGGATACTATTATGAGCTATTCAGGCTTCCAACTTAGTCCTATTCGGGACATAAAAGAATTTTGTCAAAGTTGTGGCTGGAAGCTTCAGTTCCATGCATCAGAAGAGCCAAAATCTTATTCAGTTGAAGCGGAGGTGAAAGGAAACAACTTTCATGCCACTGCTTCTGCAGTCAACCGTAGTAAGAAACACGCCGAGAAAATTGCTGCCAATCTTATACTCACCAAGTTGAAGGTATATGAGTATAAACATGCTTCTATTGTTCTTTTATGCCAAAGAATCATTTGCATTCTTTTTCTTTACAATATGCAGAGCATTGAATATCATTGAAGTTTGCAACCATCTGCATTGTTTTACTACAAGTCGTTTTAGCAAATTTCTTAACATGTTGCTGCAGGAAAAAGGATTCATACCTAAGGTCAATTCATTGGAGGAAATTTTAAGGTCAAGCAGTAAGATGGAACCAAAATTGATTGGATATGATGAAGCACCCTTGGACACTATCAATCTTGGACCAGAATTTTCTGGTGCAGACTTAGAACTGAAGCCTAGCATGGCCTTTGGTGGTCATGATAGTTCCACAGACTTGCAGTCATCATCAGGTTTGTTCTTGAAGGGTTACTATTACATTTCAAGTTATTTTCTAATGCATAGTGGTCTTTTTAGGTCGGTCGGGTAAAACAACAGCCATATCACGTCTGTATGAAACCTGTGCTGCAAACCATTGGAATGACCCTTCATTTGATTGCATGGATGAGGAAGGACCAAGCCATTTAAAGATGCAAGTCCTTGATGAGTTAACACTATTATACTCGCCACTCTTAAAAGTAGGAAGTCTTATTCTGATTCAATCTTTCTGCAGGTTTACTTATAAGGTTGTATTAAAGATAGAAGAAGCCCCTGCTAGGACTTTGGAATTCATTGGAGCACCTCAGTTGAGAAAGAAGGCTGCGGCGGAGCATGCAGCTGAAGCAGCTCTTTGGTACTTGGAAAAGGAAGGGTACTTGCCGCTTGCCTCACACAGATTGATACAATAATTACTGATAATGTTCAAGTATAACCATAATACATTCCCTTAGCATTAAGTGAGTTTCAAAATTTTCATTATTTTATAACTTCAGTTGATAATACATTCCACCCCACAATACCTAGAAAAAAGAATTTGAAGTACAAAAGAGGGAAGAAAAAAGAAACAGAATATACATATTTTCCCCTATTTTTTTCGTTTTAAATGTATTTCCTTCTTCGTTTTTTCGTTGATAGTCAGCCCATTGTTGTCTCCTCCATCGCAGGTTAAACAGTGTAGTGTTGTTGGATAGTCTCAATGTCCAACCCCTTCAACTTCACCACTGATTCCACATGGCCCTTTAGAGTGTGCAGTTCCCTCAGCCTGCACCATTCAACATTGAACCAATTCATAAAATTTGATTCTTCATTTTCATGACAGAACTTTTTCTGGGTAATGATTTGTTTTTTAATTTACCTTGCAATTTCAGCTCTTTTCTTGGCTTGCTCAGCAATCTCTGAATGATCCTCGTGGCTGCTACTCTCATGAAATATGGTTTCTGGTGGCTGCAGGCCGTGCATCGTCCGTTGTTCTGTTGCCCATTGTGCTTCTCTTTCGCCTATTCCGTAATCCTTCTTGGTTGTAAAGGCTGTCTACGTAGTAGAATGGCCGATAAAATTTATTAGCATGAGATGCGATAAGTGAATGACATTACAAAAGTTCGAGCACAGACCTTATTGTCGAGCATGTTGTCCCAGGCCTTGCCGCTGAGGGCGTATCGAATTGTGAATTTGAGAATATCAAGAGGGAAGTAAGTAACAATACTGTATACCCAGATGGCTCCTGCCCATCCCCAACCAATGCCTTTAATCCTTGCAAAGTCCCATTCAGCATATACCGCAATTAGAGTGGCAACCTGAAGTGTAGCAGAATCAAGAATCAGTAGATGTGTGAAATTTTGAAAAGGTTATTAGAAAGTAAGTACAAGAAGGAATGTTCCTACCAACTGTGCGGCAATGAAGGCAATAATTAGCAAGTAACCAGGGCATTCAACAAAGGACCAGCTTCTTGACCTTGTGACAAAGATGAGGGCTTGACTGATGATGCTCACTTGAAGATAGAGAGCAGAGTTGATCTCAGCAATACCTTTGAGGGGCTTCACGCCAAATGTGTTCTGCTTATAATGTTGAGATGTTAGTATACAATGTCATGTTCTTTGCATTTAGGAAGGGAGCTTGATGTTGTTTTCTCACCGGGAAGAAGTTGGTTTCAATGGCGAGCCAGAAGAAAACGACGCTCATGATGGCCATGTATGTTCCAAGGACAACACCAGTAGCAAAGATTTCTTTGAGTTTCCATGAGTCTGGCACAGGTGATGGCTTGACCCTGTCCTTTGAAATGGTCATGATGGTTCCATCGTTAAGGATGGCAATGATCAAGACCATAAAAGGCGAGAAATCAAACTTCCAAATGAGAGCAACAAGCATGAATCCCAACACAATACGGATTGTAATGGAAACTGCATAGATGGTGTAGTTCTTCATTCTCTGAAAGATGGCTCTGCTGGTTAGTACAGCACTCACAATCACACTTAGCCCTGGCTCTGTCAAGACAATGTCTGATGCACTTCTTGCTGCATCGGTTGCGTCGGCCACAGCAATGCCAATGTCGGCTCTCTTGAGAGCAGGAGCATCATTGACACCATCTCCTGTCATGCCACAAATATGATTCCTCTCCTGAAGTTTCTTAACGATTTCATACTTATGTTCTGCAACCGAAAAATGACGAGTTTAGTTCAGTCGAGGAAGGCTGATGGTTTCATATATCTCATTGCGGTTGAAAGAACAATGTGATTACCAGGGAAGACACCAGCAAACCCATCAGCCTTCTCAATTAGTTCATCCACAGGAATGGAAGCAATAGACTCATCCTTGGATTGGCCGAGCAAAGACGATGATGGATACATGTTGGTGCCCATACCGAGCCTTCGACCAGTTTCTTTTCCTATTGCAAGTTGGTCACCGGTGATCATCTTAACATTAACACCAAGTTCGAGAGCTCGACGGATGGTTTCTGCACTATCATGCCTTGGAGGATCAAATAGGGGCAAGAGACCAACAAATTCCCAAGGTTCTCCAGCACTCTCTTTGTCCTTATCTTGAACAGTCTATAAATGAGAGAAAAAAAGGTTCAAGATTGATAAGAAAGCTTGTTCATACATGAATCCATTTCAGTATATTCACACATATTCACCTGTCGACCAACTGCCAAGGAACGTAGACCACGATTAGCATAGTTATCGATAACGGCATGAGCTTTCTCTCTTATTTCTCCTCTAAGCTCACAAAGGTCAATTATCTAGTGCCAAAATGACAGAGTTAGGCATATCAACCAAATGTGATTCAAGGTAAGTGACATCGACTATCAGAAAACGACACTACCTGTTCAGGAGCACCCTTGCTGCTTCTGTGCCAGTTACCGTCTTTGTCAATGTAGGTAATAGCAGTACGCTTATCGACCGGATTGAAAGGCAAGAAATGTATCTCAGTTATTCCTGCCCTTGCCTTGAGAGCCAAAGATGAAGCATGAGAAATAAAATACACCTCAAAAAGTTCAGTAAAAGAAGCTATGAACATAATAAAGCTGAGTACCAAACCTCTTTGGGGTCAGCCAACATTCCAACAATGCAGGCATCAATGGCATCTTGATTTTCAACTCTGGAAGCTCTTGCAGCATACAACATAACACCATCCTCGTTCATGCCTGGTACAAACACCTGCAGTCATGAAGGCACCATGATGAGCCAATGAGCAAAAATTCTTTTAATTGAATGCAACTGTGTGAGCTTGACCTCAATCAGGGACTTGTCCACCGTGAGCTTGTTGAGGGTGAGAGTTCCGGTCTTGTCACTGCACAGGACATCCATCCCAGCCATCTCTTCAATTGCTGTCATTCTCTTCGTAATGGCACCTTGCTGAGAAAGCCGATGCGATCCGATGGCCATGGTTACCGACAGAACGGTTGGCATAGCAATGGGAATACCTCCAATGAGAAGCACCAACAAGTTGTCGATTCCTTCTCTGTATGGCCTCTTCTGGATTGGAAACATTACTAAGATCTCGATGACCATTCCCACCGCTATCGAGCATATACAGAAGTTTCCAATGGCTGTCAACACCTGATGAACCATAAACCAATGTTAGAACCTCAAATCTTGAAAGGAACCCCAAGAACTTGGTTATGCAGGAACTGAAGCTTTCTTTTACCTTTTGGAAATGACCAACTTGGTTGGTGCTGTCCACAAGATGAGCTGCCTTTCCAAAGAAGGTATGCACACCAGTGGCAATGACAACAGCTTCAATCTCACCTTGCTTACAAGTTGACCCAGAGAACACTTCATCCCCAGGATACTTGGTGACAGGCAAAGATTCACCAGTAAGAGCAGACTGATCAATCTTTAAAGGGTCGCCTTCGAGGAGACGTGCGTCGGCCGGGATAATATCTCCCAATTTGACACTAATCACATCTCCTGGAACCAGAATCGCTGCCTCCTCTTCTTTCCACTTCCCATCTCTTAGAACCTACACAATTTGAAAGCACGAAAGTGTCAACAGTTCAAGTTCCTATCTAACGTTAAATCAAGGATGGGTTACCTTAGTTTTAGGGGCAAGACCAGCCATGAGAGCAGCAGCTGCATTACCAGCATTGTTCTCTTCAATGAAGCTGATGGTAGAATTAATGATCAACAAGACAACGATACCAACAAAGTCTTGCCAATCTGGTGGTCTCCCTCCTCCATTGGCCAGGACGATGGCCATGATTGCCGCACATTCCATGACCCATGACAGAGGATTCCACATGAATCCCAAGAACTTCAAAAACTTGCTCTCTTGCTTCTCTTCAAGCTTGTTAGGCCCAAAAATTTGGAGTCTTTTTTCTCCTTCTGCTGTACTCAATCCTTCCTTCGTACATTTCAACTGATCAAAAACTTCCTCCACAGGAATCCGTTCCTGAAACAACAAAAAACCCAGATTCAAAAACAAGAAAAAGATGAGAGAAAACGAAGAAAAGATTGTTACTTACTAGATCAACGTTCTCGTTCTTAACATCTTCCAATGATATATCCCCCATTGCTGACAGAATACAACAAAACGAAGAAGAAAAATCTCCAACAACACTTGAATTCTTCCTTCTCCCTCCTTAGTTTCCTCCCTCTGTTATTGATTTGTTAAGCCCAAAAAAAAAAAAAGAGGGAAGATAAAAAAAAAAAAAGGAAGGGGAAAGGAAGCTATTTCATGCAGATGGAGATGCCAACATCTTGGGACTCAAAAAGGTTGCTTCTTTTTATAGGAACATGGAGAAGGGGAGGGAATTGATTGAAGAATCCCCTGTTTTGCTACACCACCTCATCCCTGCTCACCTGGTTACAACCGCTTGGTTACATCCAGAGTTCGTTAATACCTTCTGTGGCTTCCCTCACCCCACGGGCTGTTCCTCTAACTGGTTTATTATGTGGCCGATGTCCATGCCGACCCTTTTCTTCATGCTCCTCCTGTTTTTGCATGCCTGTATTTTTTGTCTTTTTTTTTTTTTTTTTTTTTTTTAATATCTGTTCACAAAAATAAACTTACGAATTTTAAATTCTTATCAAATTAGTAATTTTAGTTAAAAAAAAAACTTTCTTTTATGTAAAAAATCTAATCTTTAGATGGATTCATATCTAAAACATACAAAAATTTTAAAAAAAATCAGAATGAATTTTATTATTATTGAAAATTTTAATTTTATGTTGAATAGATAATTGAAAATCATAATCATTTTAAAAAAAATGACACCTAAGTTAATGTGTAAGCACATTATGATCTTCAATTTGTAAGCACATACAAAAGATTTTGTGTAGCAGTTTATCCTTGGGAGAGTTATAGATAAATCTGAGTTAGGCGTTATGGCATCTCCTAATCGAAACAGAGCCCAACATGCTTACGGTACTGACACCCTTTCTTGACTCTCTTTCTGTTTTGGATACCCACTAACATTTCTCTTCTAATCTTTGTTTCATAATTTGTGGGTGCTTAAAAGATTCAATCTTTATTATCTACTTACTCTTCTTTCATGATCTTGGCGTAAGTGGCACCAGAAGCAAGCTCTCCGGCGTGGCCTACGCCGTCGCCGAGAGATATACCAATTACAATACCAAGTTCATCTTCGTCCCCTGTCGCTGCTGCCTTGTGGGCTCAACTCAGACGGATCGATCGTCTCTTTGATTTATTCTCCGGCTATAACCATGTCATGGAGTACGTTTATTTCTTTCAATTTCTTAATAATTTTTTTCTTCATATCCAATTTACTTTACTTACATAATCAAAATATTTAAATTTTGATGAGATGAATGTAAAGTTTTAATTTTTTTTTTTTAATAATTTTTGTGAGATCCCATGTTAATTTAAGGGAGAAACGGGTGTCAACGACACTCGCCTTGAATGGGATGGATTTTGAGATCCAACATCGGTTGGAGAGGAGAACAAAACATTTTTACAAGGACCTGTAACCTTAAGGAAAACTTAAAAGGAATAGTCTAGACAGGACAATATTTATGGCGGTGGACTTGATTAATGTGTGTGATTATTAATTAATTTTTGTTTATCCTTGAGCAGCCCACATGGAATTGAGAAACTTTGCACACATTTGGAAATGAATCATTTAGATGTGAAGATATTATTGTTGGCATGGTAATTACAAAATGATTATTATTAAACTAGGGTTAAGATGTGTTAATTTAATCAAAATTAACAACATGGGTTGGTTGTATTATTATTGCATGTATCAGGAAAATGAAGGCAAAAAAGCAAGGCTTCTTTCATCGGGTAAGAACAAGCTCATGGACTCTCTCTATATTATCAATGGCGTTGAGGGTTTGAGGTTAATATCAATGGCGTTTGTTCCATGTTCAGGACGAGTGGCGCCGAGGCCTAAGGAAACTCAAGGTTGACAACATGGAGAAGCTCAAGAGTGCACTTTTCTATCTCGAGATTGAGGTTCAAATTTTGTTTTTCGTCTTTGAAAATTAAGCTTATAAATATGCAAATCTCTTAATAGTTACATCGTTACGTGTTTTTCATAACCATGATCAAATTAAGGCAAGAATTCCACCCCACTTTGAAGACTTCTTTGCATATTCGTTCAAATATAACCTCATTGGTAAGCATTCATATGATCTTGATTGGTTTACTGAGATTATTCATCAACTAACTAAGAGATTAATCATGGATTTATAAGTAAGAAACACTATCTCTATTGGTATGAGATCTTTTCGAAAACTAGAAGCAAAGTCATAAAAACTTAGGGTTAAAGTTGACAATGTCATACTATAGTGGAAATTCATGATTCCTAACATGACCTGTAAATTCTTTGGTTGAAGAGGAGAGGCAGACAAGCTTAGACGTGGAATTTCTGTGCGAGTTGCTCGAGATCGTGATGGGTCCTCTTTTCCGTCCCCAAGTTCAGCTACTAATCGAGTTTCTCAAAGTAAAGTAATTTAATTTAAGACCCATTTGAAATAATTTCGTTTTAAGTTTGGATGAATATCATAAACCATTTGGTTTTTGCAGACCCAAACGATGTATAGAGTGCTGATCATGGATCAATGGATGAATATTTTCTACTTTTGCAACCAGGTACCCTTAATCTTTGTTTAATCATTAATTAAATCATTAATTGAATCCTTAATCTTTGTTATAGATATCTTAATTGATTACTATTTTGATGGATTGGCAGATAAAATTTCCAGGTCTTGATAACTACGATCCAAACGATGCCTGGCCGGTGATTATTGATTCCTTCGTTGAGTGGTTGAAAAGAAAGCAAGGTGCAGAAGGCACCCACCCAAGTCCCCGTCGCTAACCATCCTCATATTCAATGACATACTATTTCATTTGAGCATCGTGTTTTTTTAGCATTTGGTTCGAGTAAATATGAACATACCTCGTCGATTAAGATACCATTTTCTTTCTTGAATCGTAGAGATACAACAAAATAATTTGATCTTAGATCGTACAGAAAAGAAGAAAATGTGGGACAAAAGAAAAAGATGGAGCCTTTCAAGGTTGTGATATGCTTTGCTTTGTTGTGCGAGGATGTAATGGCGGCCACGATGATGATGGCTGTAATAGTGATTCGAGAATTAAGTTAGCTAGAAAATGCATTTTAAAGGAAGTGGTTGAAACACTTGTCTCAGAATGCTCACTGACTGTGACACGCATGTGCCACAAGATATCGAGCAACTAGGCGTGATGGAGAGTCAACATCATGTCTCCCTTATAATATATTTGAGGCATTTATCCTTCTCGAATAAACGTCTTTTTGACGAATGGACATACGGTCTTGTGTATAGTCCGTCGAGTATTCGGTTGACACCAAACTTGGTGAGGTTTCATCTTTCATATCGACGGACTTAATTCTCGAGTCCAATGTCAAAACTCATATCGAAACTCTGACTTTTGAGGTTATGGTCAAAGGGCTCTACCCAGCTCTCTTCGAACTTGTCTTCGACAGTCATGCCACCTCATTCTCTTGAACTTTTCATATGCTTCAACTTATCCTCAATGCACACTCTAGTTGTGTTGGATGATGCACCGTCCTCTTCGGTCACATCACGACACTTCTCAACCTTGGCTTAAACATGGTTTGTTGGGTGTTACTTTCTGTCAATGAGGTTTGCACGACCGAGACTTCGTGGGTGTCATGTTTGCTCTCAATTAGATACCACCTATTGGAAACTTTCCACAACAGCTAACTTTACTTCGATTAAATATATATACTCACTAATCTCTCTCTAATCTCAAATTAATTAAATAATAATGCAGGTCTAGTATTTATATTTATTTATTTTGCAGCCTCAAACCACGTGGGTTTATCGCTATTGAAAAATAAATAGTATTGTGAATTTAATAATTTTGAGAGAATTTATTGAATTAATAATACTACACAAAAACAATACAGCTCCTAAAAGCTATTTATTTGAAAATTTCCATTGCTGAATCTCAAAGGCGGTCATCAACCCATGCGTTTGAAGCTGCAAGAACAAGAACAAGAACATATATTATATAAGTCATTAGTTAATTATAAAAAATTAAGAAGAAAAAAGGAAAAACAGAGATTAATTAAAAGAATGGAACTAACCATGAGTGGAAATTTCCCAATCGGCACTATCATAACTGAGAGCCCAAAAGAAGTAGCCACGGAGGCCGATCGCCTGAGCAAACTCCACCTTCGTCGTCGTCGACTGCACGCTGTCGTACCCGACCCATGAAGACTCCACATACGAGTACGCCGATACGGTTCTTATGTCGTATACCACTGTCGCCGCCGTCCTTTTGTTGAATTCTTGCACCTATCCATTCATATCAAGAAAACACTTCAATTTTTCAATTTTGATTTGAGAATTCAGTGGTGGTTTAAACATACTTGAACATAGGTTAGGATCCCGTTGTCACCCGGACCAACAGCCGTGGCGGGGGCTCCGACGCCGTGCACATTAGGATCCTTGAGGGTCCAAGACTTGCCGTACAGAGGAATACCCATAACCATCTTGTTCCGAGGCACACCGGCGGAGATCCATGAACGGAGGCCGTAATGGGAGCTCAAATTCGTATGTGGGTCAAACAGAGCAGCGTGGGCTCCGGTAGCGGACGTGTCCCACGACCCGTGGTAATCGAAGCACATGACATTGATCCAATCAAGGCTTTTCGAAATCGCTTCCGCCGGGAATGATCGCCGCTCACCATAAGTGAGAAACTCCGACGCGTAATACACAGCGGCGGTGAGGAGAAGTGGGGGTCGTGATGTTGTCTTGGCTTCCCTGTCAATTGTCTTCCGCCATTGAATTATTAAGTCGGCGAAATATTTCATCTCCGTCGTGTCTTTGGGAAATTCCCAATCGAGATCGACGCCATGAAATCCGAATTTCCTCGCCGTCTTAATACTGGAATCGATGAAAATCTGACGAGACGAGGTATCGGAAGCGATACGAGCAAACAGGTCACTGTCACTACCACCACCACCGATCGAAAACAGTGTCTTTACTGACGGATTCTTCCGCGTCAGAGAAGTGGTAAACTGGGAAAGCGCCGCCACCGTAGTGTCCGGAAACTCAAAAGCAAAAGAACGGTTATCCGGCATGAGAAAGGCAAAATAGACATGGGTAAATAGAGCAGTGTCAATGGCGGAAGGTGGGAAAGTTTCTAAAACCCAAGACGGCCAATAAGCAGCCTTAACGGGCGGCAGCATCGGAGCAGCTCCGGCAATAGAGGAGGGAAAGATCAGAGGAAAAAGGAGAAAACAGAGAAGAAATTTGAGAAGCGCCATGGATTTTGGGGATTCGTGTTGGGAAATGAAATGGGAAGGATTTGGGTTTATATAAAAATTAATAATCAATGGTGGGTTCTGAACATTTGTGAATACAAAATTTGATGGCTCTGTATGTCCACTATCAACGATGCCAATGGAGAGGGTAAAAAATAAAATAATTATTGGTTGACTCTGTTCCTGTTGACCAATATCTTTAATTTTTGTGCGGGTCCACTCCTATTGCCACGTGTCATTGATTTATTTATTTATTATTCCATGTGGACCAGTCAGCGACTTGAACGCTAAAAGTCTATCAACTTATATAATATTCAATATATGTGCCTATATTTTTTGGTAATCACTAATTTTCCACCCAAATCTTGCTTAAACCATTCAAAGATTTTCTAGAAACACCTAGCATCGCTTTAAATTCAATAAATATGATATTAGTTGACTCATTAATTAAGAAAACACACGGATATATAAGTAAGAAATATTATGTTTATTGGTATAAGCCTTAAACTAAAGCATGAAGGCTTATGTTCAAAGTGGATAGTATCATCTCCGTGCACAGTCGTTTTTATCATGTTTTATTCTATTTTTTTATTTTAATTATTTATATTTAGTCAATGTATTTGGGGAATATGATAACGACCCTGGATGATCATAATTGTCACTAGATTAATCTCTTTACTTCTCTTTGTTCAAAACTTTGACTTTTCCTCTTCAAATTGGTTCATTGTACGACTATATTATAAAATCATTTGACTAATCGAATGCCTTTGGTTTGATCTCATAAGCTACTTAAATTCAATGTTTTAAAGATGTGGGCCAAGCTCTTTGGTATGTTAATAGTTATCCATTTGCGTGAGTAGACATTAGATATAATATAGCATAAAATTATTATTCTTTATAATTTTAAACAATCAAGTAAGATTATAAGGTGCACTAACTCTATTTGGAACGCACAAACACCATTAAGTTGGAACTATAATTTAATACAAACTTTTATCTATTCATACATAATATTATATTGTTCACGGTGAGTAGAAACTCTCGTGATTTTGCTTTTAGTTTATTCTAGAATCTCTTTTGACCAACAGTCAATCAATTCGGCTAAGGCCAAGACCCAACCGCTCTAGTCACTAAGTAAGCCAAATGATTACCAAACTATTTATTGATATATTTTATTGGAGAGATTTCAACAACATTTTAAAATACTTTTATTGCTTTATAATTTATTTTATCAAATTTATTGGAACATGATATCCATAAATAAGGAAGTGATCTGTTAAGTCCACCTCATCTTCCAATTATCCGGGCTAAGTGGTTGAAGCTGCATTATGAACAAAAAAAAATAATAATAATAAATAAATAAAGTTTTTAAGGAAAATCATGTTAAAATTAAAGCATAAATGATGTACCTGTTCGAGACAGAGTGGAGCTATCATCATCAGCCGCGATTTGCCAACCAAAATAACCCCACAATCCATTCGCATTAGCGTAAGAAACCTTCGCCGCTATGCTCTGTTTATCATCATACCCAATCCATGTCGTTCCAGAGTACACATAATTCGAAACAACCGTCGCGTTATACACTGGAGTCACTCTGTTCGCCGCTATAAATGTTTTTATATCCCTGTAACTTATCGCTCCGCCGCTAATTCCCGCTCCCGTCGCCGCTCCGTTCGCTGGAGCATAGAACCCATTCTTGTTCTGATCCACCAGCCGCCATGCCCATCCGTAAAATGGAAACCCAATTGCTATTTTATTTGCCGGCATACCCGACTGAATCCACTCCCTTATACCCGCGTTACCGTTTACCTGCCCGCCCGACCCGAACAGAGCGGCCGGTGGCGCCGTAGAGCTCGCCGACCAACCGGGGCCGTAGAAATCGTATGACATGACGTTGATCCAGTCCAAAGAATTGGATATACTCGAAACGGGTAGTGGGGTTCCGTAATAATTAGATGACCGGAAAACCGCGGCGGAGAGAAGCAGCCGGGGCTTGCCGGAGGATACGGATTCTTTAACCACGGCGGCGCGCCATTCAGTGAGGAGAGTGCCAAACGAGTTCATCTCGGTTGGGGTTGATGGGTACTCCCAATCGAGATCAAGGCCGTCGAAACCGTTGTTTCGGGCCAGAGTAATCGAGGAATCGACGAAGGATTTGCGGGAATTGGGTTGACTAGCCATTGAAGCGAAATTGGTGGGGTTGGAGCTACCGCCGCCGATGGACAACATCGTTTTGACATTGGGGTTTTTTTGACGAACGGTTTGTGTAAAGGTTGAGAATTTGGCGGCATTTGAAGACGAAATTGTGACTTGGTTTGTGTTCGTATTGAGATCAGCAAAGGCACAGAAAATGTGGGTGAATAAAGCGGAATTTATGTTGGCCACCGGAAATTCGGAGCCGGAAAACCAGTAAACGCCCTTCCTTCGGGTCTGCCCGGCGGAGGAGTGGAATTGGAGAAGAAGAAGAAGAAGAAGAAAGATAATAGAAGAGAGGAATGATTTGGTTGAGGAAGCCATTGATGAAGTGCATGAAAGTGGGGAGCTCTGTTCTTGGTTTTATAGAAGATTATTAACTAAATATTTTATATTTCTATTAATTAACTTGAATTATTTTATTTTATTTTATTTTATTTTTACTTATTTAGAAAAGTCCAGCATCATTTATAACTATTAAGGGAATTAAGATGTTTGAATCTTCAAATGCCTTAATTTTTAGATGTCTGACTTTTCTTAGATATCTATAATTTATTCAAATAGTTAGGTTTGTTTTACTTTATTTATATATTAATTTAATATGATTTGGAGTTTATATAACATTTTTCTTCAATTATTTAATTTTGGGTTTTTATTTATTTAACATAGTTAATTAGGTTCTATGTTTGAGATAAGGGGACGTGGCATCATAAGCACCCAACATTTGTCTTCCTTCGTCCGACTATTTCATTAATGTGCAATAATGTTTTAGTAGCCCACAACAAATTCGAATTTAAATATAAACTAAAATTCATAAAAATATCAGTAGATTTTGTAGTTATCTTTAAAAAAAATAAAAATAAAAATAAAAATATTTTAGCCGCCCTAATTTTGGATGCTATTGAACTTTCAAAAATTTTATTAATATCTTCCCACCTTAAAAAGAAAATATTAAAATTTCATCCATTTTTTTTGAAGTATTTTTTGAATTAAAGAGAAAGTATAATTAAGGAAGAAAATAAATTATATGTTTCAACCCATTATTTGTATTTTGTAATGTGAAAATACATTTCAAAGGAAAAAAAGAAAAAAAGAAAAAAAAGAAAAAAGAAATGGAGCAGTCAATTGGCCATGCAGCCAATGCCATATCTAGTGTTAGGAAAAACAAAAAAAAGGCCACTACAAATGGTCCCCACCATCAAAGGAAAGCTCTCCATGACCTCCTCCATGTCCGCCGCGTGTCCAGGAAACAAACAATTCGTGACTCTATGGTCAGATAAGGCGATCGCCATGAAAACCATGACCGACATAAGAGCGTGAACAAAATCAGTGAACCCAACTTTGAACCTCTCGTCTTTGGGCACCTCCACCTCCGCCAGCCCTGACTTGAAAACCGCCAGCCCTCTCGGCGTCACCATCCCGTAATACACTTTCCCGTCGCCGCCTTTGAAACTGTCCGTGAAATGGAACATGAAGCACGACAGTGTGCACAGCCCCAGGAGTAAGTTTATCATCATCGTGTTCACCGCCGTGCACTCCCCTTTCCCGGATGCCGACGGCAGCAGCATTTCGAACGTCAGCAGGGTGCCTGTGGGCAGGAAGTTCACTAGCATTGAGGTTCGGGATAGCGTTTTTTGCATCCCTTTTGCCACTGCTCGTCGTTTCCGCCCTCCGCTCGGGTGCCCTGCCGCCACGGCGGAGTCTAGGTGCGGGCTGGAGGAGGAGGGCTCGTTTGGTGGTGTGGCGGTGTAGATTCTTATTCCAAGATCTTCATCGGTGCTTATGTGGTGTTCATCCATTTCCATTTTGGTTTCTGGGAGAGATTAATGGGTTTGTTCCCATGTTTTGGGGGATTTTATATGAGATTTTTTGAGTAACTGACTGTGGAACCGTTTGAAATTCAAATTTTGTTGTAACTGCCAAATCATGAACTCTTGCGACTCCTCACATAAAAATTAAAAGAATTGAATTTCCAAACCTAATCCAAGTGAAACCGATACTCATTTAGATACGGTTCTCTTTGGATTTTTCCTTACACACTTTCCCTAAAAGAGATTTGGGCTTTCCATTTTACGCTTCCCTATTACACGTTTACTAAAGAGAGACTTCACGCTCTTATAACTGATAATTTATTCTTGTTTCTAATTGATGTGAGATCTACTTTTTTTGAAGGACCCAAACTTGATATCTAATATCTAGTTTTTAGTAAAAGATTAATAATGGATGAAAGATGGGCAATCCAATCACTTTTGTTATCGTTGAAGATTGACCTTTCTTTTTTATTTTTGTGATGAGAACTCGACTAGTTTATCTTTTCCTTTTTCTTATTCGTTGTTATTATAAACCAATGAAATATGTGAAAATAAAGCTATAGTTTGCATTGGGAAAAGGGTCTAAGTTCTCTGGATTTCCTCAATTTCATAAAATATAAAAACTATATAATATAAAAATTAATTTAAGTTTATCTTTAACCGATATTGTAATGTTACACACGCAACATTTATTCACATGTTTTTTTAAAGTTATTCTCTTTGGTTGGTGCGGCAACTCCTAAGCACTCCTTTTTTGACTCGCTTTTTCTCTTTAGACTTTCAAGATTACCCTTACTCAGCCCCACCTTCAATTTCACTCAACTTTTCAATATATTTTTTTAATTTCTCTATCATTTTCTAAGAAAATTATCCACATATTAATCACATAAATTAAAAAATCCTCGGAATTTAAAAGCTATATTCACTGGTTTTTATGCTATTTACTTTAATTTTGCTTTTCTTTTTTCTCCATCTTTAATAATTGCCTCTTAACTTTTATTTTCCCTCGATTTTTCAATTTTTTATATATGTTTTTAATAGAAAATGAGTGATATAATATATTGTGTTTGACCAACTATGCTTTAAAAAAAATATTAAAAGTATATGAACTTCACATCCTCCCTATTAATTATTCATTTAATCTATGTTAATTTGAGCGTATTTGGTGATTAAAACACCTGATTAATATAATAAACTGTAGGAATATTATCCTTTTTTATTCCCTTTTGTATAAACGAATAAGGTGTAATGGTATTTTCAAAATCAGATAGATCCATACTTTATCTTTAACATTCTAACAAATTTCTGTTATAAGAATGTAACGCTAATAAAAAGTTAAGAATATCTTTTAATAGAAAAAAAAACATAATTGTGAGATCATACTTTTCCTATAACCTTTCTCTAGTATATAAATTTTAAAATAAGGCTGATTATGAGATCGCACAACGATTGGAGAAGAACGATCGGAGAAAAGAAGGAATATGAAGAAGAAAGTGGAAAAGAGTAATTAGGGAAGAAGGGAGGGATAAAGTGGTGAATATGAGTGGATCCCCAAGGCGGGGAACCACCAAACTGTCTATGTTTTCATAAAACATTTGGCCTCACCCACTGCAAAGCAATCTCAGGAATGTCTGACTCTGACCATCTTCTCTCCCTTTTATCTCTCCGCCCTATCTCTCTCTCTCTCTCCGCAGCAGCAGCCTTTGACCGTATCTCAGCCCTCCATCTCTGTCTCTCTGTCTCTCTGTCTCTCTGTCTGTCTCTGTCTCTCCTCCTTCCATTTTCCCACCTTCTGCATTCTCGTCGCTCCCCTCAGCCTCCTGTTTTTCCATAATCTTCTCCCTCCTTCCTTCCAATCCTGATATTTTCGAACAAACCATTTCATCAATTTTCCAAATGGGTTTCGTTTCATTTCATTTCATTTCTCTGATGTTTAAAACCATTTGTTTGTAATGACCATCCCAACCATACTCCAAACCCCTTTTTCTCTCCCTCTGCTTCTCTCTGCGTCTCTCTCTCCCTCCATCTCCATCTCCAGCTTCGGATCCATTTCCTTTCATTCATTCATTCATTTTCCTCTCCCATCTCCCACTTACTCAAAACCTTCACCATTTTCACGCAAAAGGGTTACTAAATTAGAACCCCAATTACCAATTCCAAACCCCATCACACAATCGGACAAAATCTCCAACCCTCGCCCCTTCTGGGTTCGGCTTTTTCATGTCTGAACCATTGCGATTTTCATTTCCCAATTTTTACTGATTCTTCCTCTCCTTAATGGGAAATGTAACCGGCAGTGTCGCTGCGAAATTTGCCTTCTTCCCTCCTGACCCTGCCACCTATGACGTTTACAGAGGCGAGGATGGACGCCTCGCCTTCTCCGGCGTCTCCGCCGATAGCAACATGAACGTTCATTTGCTTGATACCAAGGCCGGGAACAGGATCGTCGCTACCTTCTGGAAACACCCTTTTGCCCGATTTACGCTTCTTTATTCCCATGGGAATGCCGCTGACCTCGGTCAGATGCATGAGCTCTTCATTGAGCTCAGAGCTCATCTCCGCGTCAACATTATGAGGTACCCCTTTTTTGGTTTTCACCTTTTTTCATCATTTCTGATTGCTTTGATTCCTTTATCTGGGGTTGTTTGGTTTGGTTTGGTTTGGTTTGTGTAATTTATCACAAATTTGAAATTCCTATCCTCAATCTTTTTGTTACAAATAGCTTGGCTTTGTCTTGTTATATGTTGGAGTCTATTCATGTCACTTCGTATTGTGAGTTGATTTCAGCCAAAAAGCTAAAGAAAGGGTCGAACCAGTCACATCATTGTCGACAATACTCTGAAATCTTCAAACATGGCTCTATGTTCATTCTGTTTTCGCTTGATTCTTGTAAAAATGAACATGCTCTTCCAAAAAATTGGTGTTCATCAAGCAAAATGATGCCATTACCAATCAGAACCAAGAACTTAATCCTCCTTCCATTTACATATGCAGCCATTACATTCCAATTCACCATGGCATGTTACCAATAATATGTTTTGTGTTGAATTTCAGCTACGACTATTCGGGGTACGGCGCATCGACGGGTAAGGTAAGCAATTCTATTCCTTTTCATTGCTTCAGAACTTTTTGGAGCTTCTCTTGCTGTGGAATTGTGGGCTCAAAAGATTTACTATGCCTCTGAACTTGTTCTGCACACTTTCTTTTGGTGCAACTGGCTTGAAAATGAGGCTTCTACGGTTTATATCACTGCGGTCCTGGGGACACTACATTTATGCCTGTTTGTTCTGTCCTTTTCCATCACTGATAAATGGTCCATTTCTGGTTTTGATAGCCATCTGAATTCAATACATATTACGATATAGAAGCTGTTTACAACTGTTTGAAGAGTGATTATGGGATCAAGCAAGAAGACTTGATATTATATGGCCAATCTGTGGGGAGTGGACCGACGTTGCACTTGGGGTCTCGATTACAAAGACTAAGAGGGGTCGTTCTCCATAGCGCCATACTTTCGGGCATTCGTGTATTGTATCCCGTCAAAATGACATTTTGGTTCGACATTTTCAAGGTGAGCTTCACTTGGTTTATATGTGTATGTCCTATTATTCGTCATTTGTATTATACCGACAACTCGGTAACGTATTGATGTGTTGTATTTTCAGAACATAGACAAAATAAGGCTGGTGACATGTCCCGTGTTAGTCATACATGTAAGAAAGATTGTCCATTCCCTAGTTTTATGTTGTTGGGTGATGCAGGCCTACTAATTTGATGAATGTGCAGGGAACAAATGATGATATTGTTGATTGGTCCCATGGGAAACGACTATGGGAGCTTGCTAAAGAAAAATACGACCCGTTATGGGTGAACGGCGGGGGACATTGTAACCTCGAGACGTATCCGGAGTACATTAAGCACTTGCGCAGGTTCATCAATGCAATGGAGAAGCTCTCAGCTAAGCAAACGGCAATGAGACAACTCACTTCGACCCCGAGTATTACGGAGGAGAAACATAACAAATGCTTGAGATTTGGGAAAAAGTAATGATTTTGTTTGCCATGGTTGATGTAGGGATTGAAAACACTGCGCATCTTCACCGGCCTTTGGTGCACTTAGGTTCATGAAGTCAGAAGTGTTGGAGAATGCCGGTGCTCAGGTTTGGTTGTAGAATCCAGATTAGTATAAGTTTCTGAGACAAACTCTGTTCATAATCTTTGTTATGGAACAAAATTTAGATCTGGGTTTCACCTCTTAAATTGAAGCAAAGCATTGAGCTATGAGTGTCATATGGTGTTTCAGAGAGATCATAATGGGGGCTCCTTCCTTTCCCTCTGTCACATCATCTTGTCTTACACTGTTTTAAACAACATAAATGAGTAGAATTTTCACTTCCCTTCTCTTTTCTCTATATCTTACGTTGGGTATTTAATACAACATTATGTATTGTATGAGCTTTGTTCTTACCCAATTCTTAGTTCTAAATTTATTTTCCGCTCACAGATCATCGCTCTGCTGTGTCTAACCCCTCCTCTAGGCATCTTCGGAAGGTTGAGAGTGTGACAGCGTACACACTTTCTTTATTCTATAGGGCCTAATCATTGCCGGGTTTGGTGGCCCATAATTAACTAGGCTTTACCAAAAGGCCTCATCCCTATCAGCCTGGCGTGTGAGTAGTCCCTCTCAATATTTTAGTTAATTTAGATCGTATCATATCACATGTGACTTCAATGTAGGTTTATTCAATACGAGAATGTACATATATGAAGCCACAGTATGACATTATCCATTTATAAATTAATGGTTATATTGTAACTGTTTAAATCCACAATTAGCAAATATTGCCTGCTTTGACCTGTGTTTATTACGCATCAGTGTTAGCCTTACGATTTTAAAGCGTCAATTAGGAAGAAGTTTTCATACCTTTACAAGTAATGTTTTGTTCCCTACTCCAATCAATGTGAGATCTCACAATTCCACCCCCTTACACAATGCCTTGTGTTTGGCTCTTGTACTATTTGTAACTACTAAAACCCAATACTAGTAGATATTGTCTGCTTTGACTTGTTATGTATTACTATCAATCTCATGGTTTTTAATATGCGACGGTTGGAGAGGGGAACAAAGTATTTTTTATAAGGGTGTGGAAGCCTCATTTTAAAACCTCGAGAGAAAGCTCAATGAGAACAATATCTACTAAGAGTGGGTTGGCGAATTACAAATGGTATCAAAGCTAGACACCAAAACTAGTGAGTACTCTGGCCCTCAAGAGAGTGGATGAAGGACGCCTCAACCTCTTCCAGCACACACATTTTAAAAGGGATATTATTATAAACATGAACATTATGATATTTAAAGAAAGTAAAGTAAAGTAAAGTTTAGGAGTTAAGGGATTGAATTAGTTTGGTCCGCAAGTATGGGGGGTTGAGAAGACAGGGTGTTAATGTGTCACGAGTAAAGGAATCAAATAATAAAAAAACACCAAATTGTTGAAAATGTCAAAGCACTTGTGGGTTGTACTTAGCTGGCCTCAACCCCAACACATCCTCATACCTTTTCTCCAACACTTCCCCCATTATTTTAATATTCATCCCTCCATCTTCACTACATGCTCTTCACCACATGCTTCTCATCATCTCAGTCAGTTATTCCTATACGGTTAATACGAATTCTTTCAACATGTTTTGTTCATATGATTGAGCCACAAAAAAAGAAAGGTGCATCTTATTGATATAGCTAGTAACTTTCATTCCTCATGATCACTCTCATTCTTATATAGTTTCGGTTCATTCATGTACTTTTTATTTACTTGAGTATCACATACCCACCAACTTCCACCTTAGTTCGTCCCCCGAACCACATCTTACTAGGAGAGAAACATCTTATGACCCTAACATTCTTTTACATCCTGTAACATGGCTATATTATCTACCGCTCTCGAGTCGTTACTGTTTAACTTCATAATATGTTTATATGAATATAGTTAGTTTAATGATTAAATGATAGAGACATGGTTTCAAGTATTGTCACTTTCTTTGCTTTTTCAACTGTATTATGTTTTTTTTTTTTTTTAACGTAGGAGACAAGAACACTACATCTAGTAACTTTTTATTCAATAACTTCTTTCACTCTATATTTTCAAACATTTATTTTTTTAAAAAAATAATAAAACGTATTTCTAAATTTTTTAGGGTAAATTCATTTTTTTGCAAAAAAAAAAAAAAAAAAAAAAAAAAAA
>NW_019272018.1:4931004-4941821 GCF_002738345.1 Cucurbita maxima
TTTTCAAAAAAAAAAAAAAAAAAAAAAAAAAAATGTTAAATCATTATGCAAATAGCTGCATATGTGTTTGGGGCTAACATATAATTGGGTGGGACCCACAAAGAATTATTAAAACCAATAGGGTCTTGAAACGTGGCAGAGAATTGACGTGTATTATTTGTGGACCTCGTGGTTTCTGTCCCATTTTATACGTTTGTTACTTTTAGTTATAAATAAATTATTGGACTTTTTTCGGCGATTGAACAACACGCTCCACTATTTTTCCAATTACCATAACCTAAAATAAATTAATGCAACTTGTTATTGAAAAAACGGTTAAAATTTTGTAAGGAAATTATATACTTACTATATAATATTACATGGAGAAACGAATTATTTCCTCCCACTTGTAAATTTTAATAATTAAAAAAAAATGGAAGAGAAAAATTTAATAATTTATAAAGAACTCAAATTCATGAATTTGATTATTAAATCTTGGGTGTTCGTCTTTTTCACATCATGAGAGACATTGGATAAATCCAAAATTTTGATAAAGTTTTCTACTTTTTTTTTTTAAAAAAAAAAATTAGGGTTCATCAGAAGTGGATTCAAATGGACGAAATCATTTAACTCATTTTCGGTTTATGGCGAATCAATCAAAGGAATTAGCTTCGTTTAAGGAATATAATCATGATTTACCAAAACAAGAAAAATGAAAAGGAATTAACATTCCCTTTTTAAAGCATTAATAATTACTGGATTCTAAACAGGATTTGAAAACGAGGAAGAAGGTATGTTTTGAATTTGGACTAAATTGCTCTTAAATATTCTGGAAAATATTAAAAAATATATTGAATTAATGAGATTTTTGATGGGTAAGTAAGTAACAGCAGAATTTGATTAAACCCTTTGTGGGAGAGGAAAGATGGAAGCATTAAGTTTGACTCTACCCCCAATGGCCCCTTCACCTCCATTCTTCATACTCATCTGTTTATGGACATTAGACTTCCACTTTCTGTACATACGGATTGATGGGAGAGAGAAAGTGGAACAGAGTTTACCTTAAAGCGTTTATAATAAGACAATGAGGGGGGGAAACAGCCATGGGTTTGGATTAAAAACATTTCTGTTTTATTGGATTCAATTGAATTTGTTCTTCCTTCCCTGTGTTTTGGGCCATTCTACAGCTCTTCTTCTGCTGCTCATCTCCTTTTCGCCCAATCAATTTCTTCTTCTAACCTCTTTTCCCATCTGGGTTTTTGGAAAATAGATAAGGGGGCTCGGAAAACATTGTACCCACATCGAGATTTTCGACGTCTCTCTTTTTCTGTCAAATTTTAACCAACCCCTTTTTCTCTCCTTTCGCCATGACTGTGGAGGCTCATTCCGTTACTTCTGTCGGTGATGATGCTGCCACTGATCGTTTTCCTGTTGGGATGCGGGTTCTTGCTGTTGACGACGACCCTATTTGTCTCAAAGTGCTTGAAACTCTCCTCCGTAGATGCCAATACCATGGTTTGTTCTCCCTCTAATCCTTCTTACCTATTTCACTTTCGTTTAATCTGCTTTCATCAGTCAAATCCATTTCCTCCTCCGCTATTGGTGAAATCTCAGGAACAATTTGGGGGGTTTTGGTTTTGTTGACTAATTTTGCTTGGTGGGATTCTTTTAGAATATGAGAATCGTAGCTTCTTGAACTGTGTTTTTGGGATTTTGGGTGTTGAAATCTTCCAAATGGTTGGTTGTTGGTGATTTAGATGTGGGTTTTTTTTTTTGTTTTCTTTTCTTTTCTTTCTGCAGTTACCACGACGAAGCAGTCCATTGAGGCTTTGAAAATGTTGAGAGAAAATAGAAACAATTTTGACTTGGTTATCAGTGATGTGAACATGCCTGATATGGATGGTTTCAAGCTTCTTGAGTTGGTGGGGCTTGAGATGGACCTACCTGTGATCAGTAAGTTTCTTTCTCATGATTCACGACATCCTATGCCTTTATTTCATCTTGTCTTGTTTTAGATACCAACGTCATTTTTTAGGATCAGTTTGTTTCTGTTTCTTGTTTTTTTATGGTTGTGTTGCTGAATAGATGAAATTAATGTTGTCTCTTTATTGCCAGGATTATTTGAACTGCAATAATTGTCTTGTTCTTCAGAGTAGTTCGTTTGGTTATTGACTTTTCATTTGTATGATGATGGTGTCTTTCTTCTTCCCTAGTGTTATCAGCACATAGTGATACTGAGCTTGTTATGAAGGGGATTTCACACGGGGCATGTGATTATCTGTTGAAGCCGGTTCGAATCGAGGAGTTGAAGAACATTTGGCAGCATGTGATTCGGAGGAAGAAGCTCGAACCGAAGGCAAAGAACAAGTTCCCTAGTGAAGATAAGGCTCGAAATGGAGGCAGTGAAGGTGAACAAGGTTTCTCATCAACCAGTAATGCAGACAGTGCGAAATTCAATAGGAAGCGGAAGGACCAAGACGACGATGACGATGAAGATGGAAAGGATAATGGGCTTGATAATGACGACCCCTCGAACCAGAAGAAGCCTAGAGTAGTGTGGTCGGTTGAGTTGCACAAGAAATTCGTCTCAGCGGTTAATCAGTTGGGTCTCGAAAGTAAGTTGGTGCTCAAAACTATGTTAGTTCATCTGTATCTCCAAATCTAACAATTTTCTTTACTCTTTATCAGAGGCAGTGCCGAAGAAAATCCTGGATCTGATGAATGTTGAAGGACTTACCAGAGAAAACGTAGCAAGTCATTTGCAGGCATGAATCCTCCCTTTCCTACACTTCAGTATTTCTTTACTTGACTGATTTATGACTTACCAAAGATTCAACCAGAAAACAAGATTGAGCTAAGAGCGTCTATGTTGTACTGCAGAAATACAGGCTTTACCTGAAAAGAATCAGCAATGTGGCATCCCAACAAGCTAACATGGTTGCTACATTTGGGAGTAAAGACGGTGCGTTCATGGGGATGGGTTCGCTCGATGGATATGGAGATTTACATGGCTTTGCAGGAATGGGACGGCTTCAAAACTCTTCATTATCATCTTACTCACCTGTTGGAATGCTTGGAAGATTGAACTCCCCGGCGGGAATGAGTCTGCGTGGAATCACTTCTTCAGGACTGATACAGCAAAACTCCAAAAATTTGAACTCCGCCATTAGTAACCTTGGGAAGCTCCAGCCAACTACTATGCTGCCTCCTAACCAACCTACTAATCTGTTGCAAGGAATTCCGACGTCACTCGAGCTCAGCCAGCTGCAACACAGCAAGTCCACCATTCCTATTGGAGACTTCAATATAATAAATGAGACGTCTGGATTTGGAGTTCCCAACAGTTTCCCTGATAGTAGAGTGAATATTGGAAACTCAACCAATTTGGTTTCCACTGCCCCGTTGATGTTACAAGGAACCATGCCAACATATGGAAACCAGACTTCTCTTAGAGTGGATCCGCTGAATGGAGAAACTTTTGACGTAGACATTGGTGGTTCAAATTTTTTGGATCCTGATCCTTCTAATGGAACCTGGCAGGGAGCAGCACAATTGTCTAGATTCTCAGCCACTTCTTTGAATCAAAATCAAGCCTATCCTAATGATCAATTCAATGCAATAAACTCGAGCATTTCTTCGACCCCCTCAACGTTTGGGAATGTCTCGGTCGATTTTTCCTCAAGAAGTGCAGTTGCAGCTCCCTTGCAGGATTCAAGAGATATGCAGTGTCAGGCAGGGGTAGTTGGCAGTGTTATTCAAACTATAAATACCATGCCGAAGCAGAGTTGGGAAGAGCTTAAACACGATTACAGTCGAAACGTGCAGCATAATCTTGGTGCAATCAATTCTCTGATCTCCGGAAATGAGACTCTAAACCCCTTAAGCCAGAGTTTCAATCAGAATAATCTAGTATATGATAGAAAGGTGAGTTCATCTTTGATGGTCCCATCAAATGCTGCTCCACTGTCCTTCGCTCAACATAACATGGTCGAAAAATTGGGTCCTAACACGAAGACGAATGTGGATGGCAACTATCTGTTGAACCAAACAAAGTCACACGATGCGTCAACTCAGGGCAGTTCTGAGTCCTTGGATTATATAATGAATGCGATGATCAAACGGGTATAGTCACCTTTCTTGCTAAATTTTTAGATACTGCATTCAACTTTTCCATTTTTCCAAGTTAACTTTATATGAAAATTCTCATCCTTGTCGAAATTGGTACATCTGACATAATTATATAGACATTCTTTTGAATGGCAATGCTGTTTCCCCAAACTCCTCTGTTATGGACGATCAACTTGTTACTTGCTGTTATAGTTAATACAAATACATATCATCTTACTGCAATCAAGTTTTCCAAACAAGGAAAACGGCACCCCATGTGATACTTCTATGTAATAATATAACGAACTGCTATAGTTGTACCAAAAGATTCCATTAGTTAAGATCAGAAAACACGTACAAACATTTAAACCTCATTTGATCAAGCAAACTTCTTGCATGCATCATAAACGGTCGATTCATGGGCCATTTGTTCATCGAATGCAGTCGTTGTCGATTTTAGATCATGTTATATATTCATTCTGTTCACTTCAATGAAAAATTTGTGTTAATAGATTTGCTATTACCATTGTTGTTAAGGTCTTAGACCGTTCTATCTATCTGTGTTGTGCATTTTTCCT
Organism: Cucurbita maxima; assembly: GCF_002738345.1. Taxonomy (NCBI): domain Eukaryota; kingdom Viridiplantae; phylum Streptophyta; class Magnoliopsida; order Cucurbitales; family Cucurbitaceae; genus Cucurbita; species Cucurbita maxima. The sequence goes on from NW_019272018.1 coordinate 4,935,669, forward strand.
GATCATACAGTGACAGGATTCTACAAAATGATTCAGGAACAAAATGAAATACCAGAAGTGAATGGAGAATTTGGATTTGATAATTTCTCTCTAGGATCGTGTATTTGAGCCTGTATCTGCTGTCTGCTGGATGGAACGCAGCATCACGGTGATCTGAAAGCAGTTTCGTGTACCATTATGTAGTTTTTCGTCGGTTCGGTTTCTGGCTACAAGGTTGTTCCATCTCTGTCTGTTCGTCCATTTACTGATGCAAAACATCTCGTTTCAAGGTTGTTATTACAAAGCAGCAGACATTGTCCTTATCCTTGTTCATAGAATAATGACAGGACAACTTTGCAGCTTTCTCTTAGCTTTTTCTGTTTCATATGCCTTGTTGTCCTTGAGAGAGAAAGTTGCTTGAAACGTAACATGGGAAGCCTACTATTGTGTGATTAATTAAAGTAATGCAGATTTACAAATGCTTCTTTCATTTGGGGAAAGCTTGGAGGGCCAACAATGGCGCCGCACGACAGTTGTAAGTTAAGCTAAACATTGTCTTAATACTTTTTCTTAAGCAAGAAATTCTGAAATAATCACAAACCCAACAGCCATGCTTCAATAAACCCTAAACACACTATAAATTTTGAAATAGTCTACAAAAGAGTTCTTGTTCTTCCTGTCGTAGTCAAAGTCAAAGCTCCTGAAAAAGGAGGAGCAGTGTTCTTATAGCAGCAGAAAGGTTACCTTTTTCTTTTCATTGTTTATCCTTCTGAGCGGATTAACACTCCTATCCATTTATCATGAACGATTTCTAGCATAAGGGTCTAGATATGGTTGTGAATTCATCAAAATCCTTGTGGGTTAAGCATAAAAATGAAGAACATCAGAGAAAACGACATTTTCACATTACAGAACAGAGCATGTTCCATCAAGAAGCCGTGGAGAAAAAGCCAACCAAAAGGATGTGGTCTAAGAAAATCTGAATAGCCCTACCACAGCCACAATAATCTTAGGTTCTAGAAACCACCAATCCAAATCTAGAAGTTTTTACTTTTTATCTCAACCAATCAGCCACGTGGCCCCGCTGAATAGACCTTATAGATAAGCATCCACACAACACTTCACAAGCAATCCTCTGTCTACAAATATCTTCAGCAGAAACCCAAATTTGTGTCTCTCAGGTTTGAAACAATGGCAAAGAAAGAGATGGAAGTGGTGAAAGGATTAGATCTTGAGAAGTACATGGGAAGATGGTATGAGATAGCTTCAATTCCATCGAGAAATCAGCCAAAGAATGGTGTGAACACGAGGGCTAATTATGCACTCAAGGAAGATGGAACTGTGAATGTGGTGAATGAAACTTGGAGTGATGGAAAGAGAAGTTCTATAGAAGGTGTGGCTTATAAGGCTGACCCTTCCAGCGAGGAGGCCAAGTTCAAGGTCAAATTCTATTTGCCTCCTTTTCTTCCAATCATTCCAGTTGTTGGGAATTACTGGGTTTTGTATATTGATGGTGATTATCAGTATGTCCTGGTCGGAGAGCCTTCGAGGAAGAATCTTTGGGTATGTTTTCAGAATCATTCTTCTACTGTTCCCTGTTTTTTTCAGCACATATTCATATCCTATCCTAGGCTTGTGTTTTGGATACCAACTTTTTTTTATTTTTAAGTTCACCAAATGATGTTGAGAGATTGAATTATCGAACTTTTAAATTACAAACAAATGCTTAATTTGAGCAAATGGACTCAAAAGGATTAGTTGAGAATCTTTATAGAACGAGCTGATGTTAATTAACCTTCTTCCTGTGGCTAAGTTTGAATTCTTTTTAATCTATCAATTAGTTTTCTAATTTGACGTAAAGAGAAAGAAAAGTTAATCTTAGCACTTAAGTTTGACTTCAAATTAAAAAAGGGGTCAACAAGATTAAAACAAATTCCCCCTAAATTGTACTCAGAATCTGTGGTGTATTGTCAGATATTGTGCAGAAACACTCATCTTAACGAGGAGATATATAATCAGCTGCTTGATAAAGCCAAGGAAGAGGGTTATGATGTAAGCAAACTGCACAAGACATCACAGAGCGATCCTCCACCAGAAGATGAAGGCCCCAAAGATACCAAAGGCATATGGTGGATCAAATCCCTTCTGGGAAAATAAAGTATTCACAGAAGCTTCTGTTTATATCATAAAAATCCTACCAGTTTTGTTCAAATGTTGGTTTGTAAGTACATGTGATATGTCTCTCAGTAAACAATGCTTTAAATTAGACCGGGGTTGTTAGTAAGATTTAGTACATGGATCGAAATGTGATTGCATGTGGCAACTCGCTAGACGTTAATCAGCAGGAGCATATGAAGAAGGATCCAACAGCAAAACTAAAGCAGCATATAAGATGGGAAATAATAAACTTTGCATTGACGATGGAAACAAGCACGTGTAAACTAACACCAATGTAGAAGATGAAAAACGTCAATATATATATATATATATATATATACGAGTAGGATGTACGCCCAACATTCTGTTCCCCCATCTTTTAAACAACAAACGAGGATAAAATTCACAAGATTCAGCGGAGCAAACAAATTGAAAGGATATAATCATATTACAATCATCAATTTTCTGGTTCATCTTCTATGTGATGCCATCAAAAGCTTACAATATGGTACAACACTGGTTGGTCTTCTTAGCTTGTTTGTAGAACATCTGTTTATTCACAGGCGAGCAAGAGTTTAGATAGGTTCTTCAGATAATGGAAATAAATCAGATGCTTAATCATAACATTAGTTGAGCAAATTGCAAGAAAGTACACCATTCATAGGCCAGGAGAAAAACATATGAACTACGTTCAACTAGTAATGTACCATCGCATACCTGTGATGCTGCACTGAGATCCGAGCTCTTCTCAACCAAACTGTCCAACTTTTCGCCACGTGCAAGCACGCTGTCAATGGTCTTATGCTGTATTTGGGAGGGAGAAAGATATCGTATGAAAATTAATCAACTAGAAAAAAAAAAAGTGGCTTACAATTCAGGAAAATGAAAGCTGGCATTGAAATGCATACAGAAAGTTTGCATCATACCCCTCAAACCAACTTAATCTTATCCAGGCAAGAAAAATATGTTAATGTGACAAAGGACTAAAGGTTACATGTATTCAGAGGGCAGAGACTGACAATGAAGTTTTGCAATAATGAGATGCGAACAGGCACAAATTCACAAAAGACCACTGCATCTGTAATAAGACTTACGAGAATAATTTTGGTTTCGTCCAACTCCCTCTGTATTCTCAACAATTTATCTGCTTCCGCAGGGTCCTGGACAATAATTAAATGAAAGGTTATGATTACATATTTGTGGTTGAAGTGGGGGAATGAGGCCAAAAGATATAGTATGCAATAATGTCCATAATTAAATAAATGCTGAAAGTGGATCTATAAACCTGGAATTTGGTTAAAGCTTCAGTCAGATATGGCCATGGTTGAGTGTTATCCGCTTGTGCAGTTCTCCATGTTTCACCGAAGTTTTTTTGGTACTCATCAACAACCTGTGAGAAATCAATGTATATAAACAATAGTTACAATCATGCAGAAACAAATACATAAACTTATATTATACTCGGAAGGACTAAGAATTACTAAGATCAATATCGTTCCATTCATCCATACATCATAAAGTTCACTACTTTAATCATGGAATACGTAATATGAAAATAAAACTAATCTTCAAATGGAAATGTGCTCCACACATTACATGAGCCTGATACAGCGTAAATCCATACAAGTTATTAAATGAGACGTCGATAATTAGCCTATTAGTTTGCTCTCTCTTAAAGAGCAACTCAACAATGCCAAAATCGCACAAAATATTTAATTACATAGGAAAAGAAAGAGTACTCTACAGCAATATTGTTAAATGAGAATAAGACCGATTCTCACCTGATTAAGCAGAGAAAATGCACTTCGAACTGGGTAGTGTTCATCCATAAGCCCCAAAGCACAAAGACCATTTCTATTGTAACAATGCACATTGTACTCTACAAAATTTCAACCGATCCGTAGAAAAATTAATAATATAGAACATATTAATAACTGATGCAGAGCAGACGCTAAGTGGTAAACCAACATTGCAACACATCTTTAACAGTGACTTGAAGGTAGAAAAGAACATGAAAGAAAGACAAATAGTAAAATAGCCGACCTCGTACCAAAACAACTATAATTAGAAAATAAACACGAGGTGCTTGATTACAGAAGAAAGCAAGAAGAACGGTAAGAAATTCAAAATCTTCTACGTAAACCTTACACTACAATTTCAAATTTCAACTGGTAACAAATTTCACTGCCTACAGACAACCGGCCCAAATAAATCCCCTATGCAAATTCAGATTGCATCGTCCAAATGCAATCTACTGCATAAAAACAACAACAGGGTAAGAAAGATTTCACAAAAACAATCAGGCTAATCAGCTGAAGGTCGGTACCTCTAACAGTCCAAGGTACCCACTAGCAAATATTGTCCGCTTTGGCCCGTTTGCATCGTTGTCAGCCTCATGGTTTAAAAAACACATCTTCTAGGGAGAGACTTCCACACCCTTGTAAGAAATGCTTCATACCCCTCTCCAACAAATGTGGGACGCACAATCCACCCCCCTTGGGGGCCATAGTCCTCGTTGGCATACTGCCCGATGACTGGCTCTAATACCATTTGTAACACCCCAAACTCATCAATAGCATATATTGTCCTCTTTTGGACTTTCCTTTCTGGGCTTCCCCTTAAGATTTTAAAACGTCCACTAAGGAGAGGTTTCCACAACCTTATAAGAAATGCTTCGTTTCCCTCTCCAACCGATGTGGGATCTCACAATTCATCCCCCTTGGGGGCTAGCGTCCTCACTAGCATACTACTCGGTGTCTGGCTCTAATACCATTTGTAATGGCCCAAACCCATCGCTAGCATATATTGTCTTCTTTGGACTTTCCTTCCAGGCTTCTCCTTAAGTTTTTAAAACGCGACCACTAGGGAGAGGTTTTTACACCCGTAAGAATATTTCGTTCCTCTCTCCAACCAATGTAGGATCTCACAGTACCAGTTTAAACCAAAAGTGAAAAGGAGATCATCATGGGGCATTACTTGGTACATATGGTCTATTGGGGTTTTATTATATCTCTCGTCACACAAATTTCATTGCGTGGTATCACATCCTCTCCTATTATTATCTACAATCATATATTCCTCCTAACTAATATAGACTTTCTATCTGCCTATAATCCGATCGGCATACAGAATTAAAAAACCGTCAAATATGAAATTGATTTGAAAAAATAAAAAATGAAAAAAACCAAGGCAAAACCCAAATTCAATAGCGAAACTCCAATTACAGCAACAAAGCATCAGGAAAGAACAACCCCAACATGACGATTCAAACAGAACGGAAGAATCATAACCCTAATAAAGAATTAACAACAGAAAAGGCATACCTTCGTGTTGAACGGATTGACGCTGGTCAGGTGGGGTACGCTTAGCAACGGTTCGACCAACGAAACAAATGAACTCCCTAACGCTTGGTCTCTGAAAGTAACCGAAATGACTCACATCGGAGGCGTTGGCCAATATAACCGGATCGGATCCTTCCGGGTGGCATTTCAAGACCAGCAACGCTGTGATCTTCATCTTCTTCACAAAACTCAACGCCTCCTTTACCCCTCTCTGTTTGGCCTCTCTCTCTAAAAGGGGTGAAGAAATGGCAAAAGAAACGCAGGGTTTGTACATAAATTTGTAAAATGGGCATTGGGAGGAAAATCTGCTGCAGTGTGGTCTATTTTAGGATCATGGAGCTGCTTACGTGGTAGAACATGAATGCGCCGACAAATCAAATCAAACCAATCATTAAATTAATTGAAGTTGGAGATGAATAAATGAAAAAAAGGTGATTTAAAAATTGAGAACATATTCTTCATATGCTACCCCTAACCCACACCATACAAGAACATTATCCTTTTCTATTTATTCAATCATCACTATAACTCTTTTTGAAATTATTTATAAGAAAATTAAACAATAAAATAATACACCAAATATTTTGATAAATCATTTTCCACTCTTTTAAAAACAATATAATAATTTAAAATACCATTTTAGTCGTATATGTTTTTTTTTTTTTTTTTTTTTACG
>NW_019272018.1:4942243-4947435 GCF_002738345.1 Cucurbita maxima
TTTTTTTTTTTTTTTTTTTTTTTTACGTGAAATAAGTGCCAATTATATTATGAAAATAATACCAAAAGAACACTAAAATGTGGAGTAAGAATGGGATCTCGTTCATTTATGTCAAAGTGGTTACTTTGAGAATGAGCAAACTGTGAAAGTGCATCTCATCTTCATTGTAATGTTAGTGGCAATCTGAGTATATAGCACATTTCTCAGACTAAGATGTCCTAAATAAACATGTTGATGTTCCTCAGTCGAACGCTTTCCGACGACGAATTAGAAGGCAATAATCATACAAGTGTGTCTGGAAACGCATTCTACGCCGCTTTCGGTAATCAATTCAATGTTACATCTCTTGCTGGTAGTATATACAAACACCGTAGAAAAGTTGCTCCTGGAGATGATAATATGGTTACAAAATAATATATTGACCAAGAGAGGGAGAGAGATGAGGCCTTCATTGCTTGGTACCACCCTCCTTTAGAAGCCACTCCTAGTTGAGGCATTGCATTCTCAATGGATCTGAGCACGGCTCGGAGGCCTTTTATCATATGGAGCTTCCCTTAAAAGAAAGAAACGCCACAAATTACGACCAAATAGTTTTGTTATTTTAACCATCAACTACCAATCCACCTTCGTTTTCGAGCAGGTCGTTCTGGTTTAATCTCTGAATCTGCAGGAGCGTCGCTTTTGGAAGAAGGCAGTGCTTCATTCTCCATCTTTTTGATCACCAAAGCCTCTTTCTCACTTGGCATTGGAAGCTTGAAGCGCTCGCTTCTCTTCTTCAACTTTTCGACAGTATCCATATGTCTATCTTCCAATACTTTTGTATCAGAAGCGCCACCTTTCGAATCCAGATCGCCACTATCTTTCTTTTCAGCCAGATGGTAGTTGTCGCCAGCCTCAGCCCCCTTCAACGAGTCATCTGGTTGTTTGCTGCCTTCTGATGATCCACCATTGTTGTTCTCAATTTCTTTAGACAGTAATGCGGATGATGACTTGCTGTTCATATTGAACTCCCTCTCTTTGTGACTTGTCCAACGTTCTAATTTAGAGCGCCCCCGCCTGGAATCTTGCTGCTCATCGCCTGAGGAAGCATTATCAGTATGTTTTCTAGACCCATGATGGTGAACTGAATGCTCCAACTCTCCATGATCATCAGAACCTTTCAAGGCCTAGAGTGAAGCAAAAAATTATAGGAAAAGGTCCACAATGAAAACAGACAATAGTTACAAGGAAATCTCTCCACTTAAACCACCAGTGAGTGCTTAGCTTATAAGGAATGCCAGGAACCAGTAAGGAAATTCAACCACACAGCTAAATCAAATGGTGAGCAGATCATCGAAAACAAAGTAATGCATAGAATAATCAATTTCAAATAAAGTTTATTAGAAAAAGAGAGAGAGAGCCAAAATTTTGCTTTTTTATTATTTTTTTTAATTAAGAAATATTGAGATCATGAACATACCATCTGACTCCTATGGTTGTTTTGGTTCTCTTGGGTTTTCTTGGAAGGACCTAAAGCATTGTAGTCGCTGCCATCTACTTCTCTGTTCTTCATCTTGCTCTCTTTTTGCCTCTTATCATATGTTCTCTGGTTATCAAAAGCATTAACAGCATGTCTTTCACTAGTAGACTTTTCCAGCCTAGATCTTCTATCCTCAGTACTAGGTAGATTTCGCCTTGAATAGACATCCTCACGTCCTCGACGAGAACTTTCCTCCTCTATTCTATCCCTCCTCTTATTTTGTTCGCTGTGACGCACCACATCTTTTACTGGGTACTCTTTTTCAGAAACTTTATTGTCATCCTTCACCCTAACATGGCTCCCCCATGCTTTCTCTTCGGCTCCGTGCCCACCCCTGACAGAGCTCCTTCCTTCATCTCTATCTCGCTTGGATAGATTTTCCTCACGAGGTTGTTTCAATCTATGCCAATCCTCCTTATCTCTCTGCCTATCACCTCTTTCTCTTTGCAACCACTCCTCTTTGTGCCCTACAGAATGGTGATCACCAACGTTATCCCTAACTCTCAGTAGATCATCTCTCTTTTGTGGTTCAAACACTTCATCTCTTTCCCGTTTCCGGTGGCTTTTACTCTCTCTCTTACTATGCAAGATATCATCCTTGTCCATATGATCTCGCCTCAGATGTTCATCATCTTCCCTTTTCTTGTTATAATAGCTATCCACATTTTCATATCTATTCTTCAAACTGTCATCTCTTTCCCTATGCCTTGAGCTAACACTTTTATCATAATGAGCCCTATAGCTTCCATTATCTAACTTTTTGGTTAGATGGCGGTCATCTTTATCACCTCTCTCCATTTCACGAATTTTTCCCCTATGCCTAGATCCTGTTTCATCATCATGCTCCCTCTTTCTTGTTTCTTCAGTTCTTGCTTTTCTGTAATAAGGATCATCATCTCTTCTTTGCCAAGTAGCTTCAGCATTACTCCTCTCCTTTCGCCGATCAAAACTATCAGGTTTCAAATGATGCTGATGAGCCAAGCTGGGATCCCAGTCTCTGTATGCATAAGCATCTTTCCGCCCCTTAACTTCCATTCGGTTCCTTTCGTCTTGTTTGTCTTCATTATCTCTTCTTCGAAAATTCTGTTCATTTTCATCATGGTACTTCTTAACACTCCCCATGCTTGACGAGCGTCTATTTTGAAATACTTCCTCCTCAACCCCATCCTGCCATTTCTGATAATCCCTGCTACTCCCTGATCGTGTTTTTCTATTTTCACTACTTGCAGCCTTCGAGTCTTCATCGTCATCTTCTTTGTATATAGATGGTTCAACTATAGGACCCAATTTCTCATTATTCTCCATTACTTCGTCATCTCTATCATTTTTATTAGTGGTGCTGGTTGAAATGAACTTCACATTCTCCTGATCAATTCCAGTATTTCTGTCAGCCTCAATGAGCTCATCATGTTCAGCATCCTTGTCCTCAGCACTACACTCCTGGGCAGCCTCAACCATTACAGGAGATGATACTTGTGGACTACGTTTACCATTCAAACTTCCAACAGATCCCTCCCGACTGTCAGAAGATTTACTAACTCGCGAGTTCTGTCTTGGAGAATGAGGGGACTTATTACGTGTTCTACCCGGTGGCTGCCTGTACTCAATAAGGAGAGAAATAAGAAATTCCTTCAGATACGTCAATACCGAGCTAAGAAATGCCCAGACAGGGGAAGTAATAAAGATTTCCAATGACTTCGAGAAGAGAGAGAAGAAAAAAGTCTTCAACAAAAGCATGGAAAATTTGGATTAGTATGAAAATCTTTAATAGAACCTCGGACAACCTTCTTGAATGGAACTATTTAACAATCTGTAATGCAAAATGGCGTACTGCTACCTGAAAGTACTCCAACAAGCTAGCAAATCATATAAAACAAGCTTGAATAAGATGAGACATGTAAGTGTGCCCAACTCAAAACTAGTATGTCATAAGCCTCCTAAAATGTCAAATACGATAAAAATAAAGACTTCGTTATATAATGAAACATTTAACTATGAAATGGAAAAAAGGCTCAAACTGAATGCTGATATTATAAACTATAAAATCAACTTACTGACGGTAGCCATCATGGTGAATGATTGGTGTTTACCATACGGTTCTTACCTTTCCTCAATAGTACCCAAGTTCTGAGCAGAGTAAGTAGGGGTATGGCCTCTGGACGCAGGATCATGCATTGGTCCTTCTGAAGCGAAAGGCAAACTGACATCTTCGTGTATGTTGTTATCAGAAGCAGAATTCATTGATGTCTTCCTTCTTCCACCCTTTTCCTGCAGTTCACTATTATAAGGTTCTGAAAAATTGTCAGGATATTCAGTATCACTGTGAATTTGCGCATTGTCATCTTCAGCTTCATGGACTTCTTTGAAATCCTTTCCTGGCAAATCATTCTGTTGGTCTGGGGTGCAATTTCCTGTGGAGGAATTATCTTCCAAAGAGTCCTGCAAGACAATCTATAGAACCATATGGCTGAAGTTAATTTTTAGTAGAATTATAGGATTAATATTAGTGGAAGAAGATGAGTCATTTTGCTCAATCACAAGATTGATGAAATACCTCAATTATAGCATCAGAATCACGAATTCTGGGGGGTCTAGTATCAATGGAGGGAAGACGCTCACCATAACCACCTTCCACCTGTATAGCTCTGCCCGTAGGCTGGGAAGGAAAATTTTCACCATTGAGCTTCAATGTTAGAATAATGTCGAGACTAAACTACCTACCCACAGCATAAAATTCCAAAAAAGCAGTAAACATTAATGCAAGAGAAATAAAATGCAGTTATTGCATGAACAAAAAATGGAAATCACAATCCAGCAAATAATAATATTGAAGAGGTCGTAGTGCCCTTATGAGTTCAAAATGAGCTTTTGAAGAGGTCCTCATAGTAAACTCTTATCCGATGGTACCCCAACTTCAAGTTCAATTTACATAAAGTAGCAATGATCGTACAATTCATTTGGAATGGTTTTCCAATGCTCAGTAGTCAACAAATCTCCAGCTACTGTTCTGTTTTTTTACCCTAAGGCCATTGAGCTTGAGAAAAGGCTTCTGCTTGATCAATAATTAAACAGCTAAATATCTCCCGCTGAACATTTTATTAGATCTTCTGGGCTTGAGGGTATACATGTGGTGTAAACTAATTAGGAATGACGAGCTCTCACAGGTGAATGGAATAATCATACAGCCATGGAGGGAGAGGTCCAATTGGTATGGAGACTGCAACCAATAGTTCCAAAAGCCCTTTTTTTATTTGAAACAGAATTTCTTGTTGAATTTATGAACAATTACAGGTGAACCTCTTTTTACATCTGGAAGTATTCAATGGTGCCTAAAAGTACTGCAAAATGAAGGACTTCCTTGCAACAGAACACCCTGCCCCCACAAATCCTATATTTCACTCACAATATCTTCCAATTGACCTGAATGCCACAGAAGGTGTAACCACAGCATGTCATATCATTAACTACCCCAAGTCTAATGTATAAAAATTTGGATAGGAAACAATTTCATTGATGGAATGAAATTGACACGAGAGAGAATCTTAGCCAAATAAAGTTAACTATAACTGGCGAAAGGAAAGACATGCTTACACCAATATAAAGCTAGAATAAGGATGTAATCAGTTAAAGCTTCAAAAGTTTTTTTTCTGTCATGAAAAATCCCACCCCCCCC
>NW_019272018.1:4948157-4960543 GCF_002738345.1 Cucurbita maxima
AAAAAAAAAAAAACCCTTGTTGATGTTGAGCTAAAGCATCCATTTCACCACTTCGCCCATATTCAAAAGCAATAACCTAACTCCTTCACAAATTCCCTCCTCTTAACGAACTCGTCTGAGCTTAGGAAGATAATCAACTTACTGATATCCCACCTTCTACACTACCAAGCATTAGTGAAGTTTGGTTTGTCGTACCTTTGATTATGGCTATAATGGCTACTCCTATAAAGTTTTTGTGACCTTCATTGTATTGAGGCAAGATCGACCTCATAACGAAGTTAAGTGAGGGCTCTACAACCTCTAGTGATCCTTCAACCCCTTTACACACTTTTCTTCTCCCATTCACCTTCCTTCCTCATCCTCACATTCTTCTTGAGGAATCTAATCCTACAGCTCTTTATTCTTGCATCTATGGTCAGCTGGGTGTGGTTCTCCTCACCAGAAGCATAGCCCTTTCTCCCTTTGATGTTGCAATTCAACATCTAACAAGTATTTGAATGAGGTACCCCTATTTGCAATTGTAATTAGCTCCAACCCAGTCTGATCACTTTTATCACTTTGCTAGTTATTTTATTTGGCAAGCATATGCATTGGGTTTGTCAAGGTGAAGAACTAGGCCCGTTAGTGTGGAGCTACTATTCTGATCCAAATTCCTAAGCGTTCCATCTAACAAGTCTAGTAACCACTTGTCAACACTCTTAAAATGCTCCCTGAGGATGGACAGCCAAAGGCTTCTCATGCAAAGGGTCCTCTTGTGTTGACTTACAAAACCCCCTAGAAAGTGGTCTAAACCATCAATACCATGACAGCATTACACCCAACATACTCATCACTATTGACCCCATCTCTTGGGATTTTGATAAACAATTCATATCAAAATTGAGCTTCACTAAGAAAACTAGCCATGAAGATCGCATCCATTGAACACCAGAAAGTAAAATATCTTGAACCATTTTAACACACTTCATCTCCTTCTTATGCATCCAACTGAATACCCCAATTCCTCAACTACATTCGTGTGCACTTACTATTTCTCTTTCAAAGAATTTTTCCAAGGAAAAGGAATGATCAATCACTGTCCTCTTCAATGTTTACTTTCTCAGGAGTTGGTTCACGCCTTTGACTAACATTGCCAAACTCTTCACTATTGATTGTATCTTCTGAACTTCCCCAGCCATTGTTTGCAAACATCGTTCAACAGACCTGATTTGGTCAATCATCTTCTTCTCCCCTCTTAGAATGCCCAAAAAAGTGTTCTGATGCCTTAGCCAAAGTATGACAATTATATTAATAGATGAAATGGTTGACAGGCCATAAACATTATAGAGGTATGAGTATCACTGTCTCCCAAACTAAGCTACTCATCACCCCCCACCACAACAGTCAGAAATATTAACAATATTACAGACGGCCCTATGTCACTCGCACACAAAAATGCGGTCACTCATTCATATGCTCCTCCCCACCTCTGACAACTAACAAACTCAAGCACTACGTAGCTAACCTATAACTCAAGCACACGAGACTTCTACCTGCTGTATGTAAAACAGATTGAGGGTTTCCCTCTACATATCACAAGGATGATAGATCATAGTAAATACCAGAGGTGGCCGCAGACGAGCTGCTCCTTTTCCTAGATCATTTTGCAAAGCCTCAGACTTCCCAAGAGTATGTCCGTTGGAAATATCATGAATGCCTGCAGCAGCTGCTAGCTCTGGAGGCAAATCAGGATCATAGCCCTGAGAAGGAAATAAAAAAAAATGGTTAAGAGATGAAAATATGGCTTAAAGAACTCACTCCTTCCATGAACGAACCATCAACATACCTGATCTGTCCGTCCACTCTCATATACACGAATTTTGCTTTGCATAGTAGCTTCCAGGCGTAGCTGTTCCTGTATATAAAATAAAATGGGCATTACGTTGTTTTTTTTAATGGAAAGCAATTTTATTAAGAATGAGAGAATACAAAAAGGCCAAACCAAAACTGGGTAGTACAAAAAATTAGCAAAATGCCCCAACTTTCAGTAGTCAAAAGTAAATAATAAACAACGGCCAAGCACCCCAGAAGAATTGAAACACTCGCGGGGAAGGGGAGCTATAAGCCCAGAAAACGCCAAATTAAAGCAATGGTAAGCATTTACCAGCTGTTTGCAGTATCCCTTCCAGCTATCCTCATTCAGGCCAAAGTTGAAAAAGTCAGATATGTCCACTCCGTTAGATTTCCATGGTTTCTCCTCAAAACCATCAATGTCAACTTCAAAAATTGTCCTGAATTCCAAAGTTAGGATAAAAAAGTACAGCAATTAGCACAGCAGGAAATTTTGAAAGGGCTATTGAAACAAAATAAAATAATTATGAAAATGAAGGTGTCCTCATACATAAAAATTTTACGGTCATTTAGGAATGATTTAGAAATTTGTTTAAATGTATAAACTCCATTCCAGTGCAAGTAAACAAAAAAGAGAGCAAGATTATGAAGCATGTCCGATGTAACTGGGTTAAGGTCAAGCTCATGAAGCAGAAAAATATGTGAATGGCCATTCTCCCAGAAGATAAATGTGATTTGTGTTTTATGAACTGAACGGAAAGCAGGCTAAATTATACTGTTCACTCCACAAAACAAAAACATGCAAAGTTCAGTTTTACTTGCACAGGCACAACACACCAAGGTCATGTAAAAATTAAAAATTGAAAAAAAAAAAAAAAAAAAGCCAGAAATTGAAACACGCAATTGATAACAAACTAAAGCTAGCACATCATATTTCAACTCAGAACCCGTCAGTAGGCCAAGGAAAATATTACTTGTGTGAAGGCAGAGTGAACTCTAGGCCACCACCAAAACCACGCCCTCCCATACTATTGCCCCATCCAGGCATTCCGAAACCTGAATGAAAACCTTTCTGCATTGAGGCAGGATCTTTTGCTCCTGCTGGTCGCCAATCGCCTCTTCCACGACCACCAACAGGACCCATGACAGGTGGACGAGCTTGATTTGGCGTCACTCCAGGGCCAGAAGCAGGATTACCAGGAAAAGGTGCTGCACCAGGTCTCACATACTACATTTACCACCAAGAATATGGGCTTTATTATATATATAAAAATACAAAAATACAAAAACAAGCAGCAGGCAGAAAAATGCAATAAAGATTAACCATCTGCAATTGAAATCTAAAAACTACCCTCAATACAAGTGAATCCAAGATTTTCCAAAATAATCAATTATCACACACTATAAACTATACAATTTTATGCGTTCAATCTACTACAGCCAGTATTTTTGTTAGCTTTGACTGAGAAACATAATTTCCTAAAATATCCAAGTAAAATAAAAATTACATAGCAATAAACCAAGTGCTCAACGATGCAAATAGATTTTAAAAAAACAACATTCATCTAAGCTACAAAACTTGTAAAAGAAAACAAAATATTATGTTCACTTCACACAAACATAAACAACCTATATAAGATATAAAGAAGCATATCATATGTGAATGACACAAAGGAAGTGCGCTTGAAGTTGAGTAGACAGTAGGAAGCAATCAAAAAACATATAGACTGCTTCATTTTTATTGCCTAAAAACCAATCTTCTGAACAAGAACAAAAGTGATGGGGAAAAAGAAGCAACATAACAAAATACTGGCAAGCAGATATTAATATGTTATATAAGCATCAGTTACAGGAAAACTAAAATAAAATAAAATTCCTCTAGCTTTGGGGAAAAGAAGACCTAACAGTTCTATAAGACTCAAACCAATTAACTATTTGATGACTGGAGAACGATTGCTACACAGTGGTAATCTAAGCAACTTAATAAAATAACAAAAATGGCAGCAGGCTTTTGCGAATGCCCAATACAAAAATGACAGTGATTACAACAACAACAAAACAAACACACAAAAAGCAGAAATTTTGGTTGGCCACAGAAGCTTGTACTTGAAAACTAATAATAAAGACAACAATTCTTCCATTTCTCTTATTAACTTCAAGGATAGTGCTCGCTGTTCAGGACCATTTAACTTGCTCCAAATATCTATAAAATTCAATTATGACATGAGTAGAGCCAGGCGTGAGATAAATGCTCTGGTGATTTTCAATAGGAATGGTTTCCGTTCATCACTTGTGGAGGAAATAAGAAAATTAGAACCAAGCACTATGATATCCTTCAATATTATTCATGTCATGACAAGTTTCCAACACTGCTGTATATAGAAAATTGTATGTGTGATGGCAAGCACAAGAGGAACTCAGTTTTACAAGAAAGGGGAAACCGATGAATAGACAAAGTATCATCAACTAGTTCTTTGATGGCTCATTGAGGGGCTAGAAAGATGTGTAGGAAGTGTCTCAGAGATTGTAATCGTGGAACTGAAAAATGTCTCCCGCCATTCGAGTTGTAGTCCATGTCAGAGTTGCTACAGATTACAATAAACAGGATGATGATTTCGACCAGCTACTCCCCAAGTAACTATATATAATTAATCAAAAATAACGAGGGAGGTGATAACAAATCTATCCCCAGCCTAAACGAACAAGAAATCGTAAAAAAACCTTTTCCAATTGGTTTGAGTCAAGAAGGAAATTACAAACACAGATAACAAACACTATCTAGAAGCTGTGAACAAAACCAAATCGTCCACATTAGATACATTCTTAGACTTCCGATAAGAAAACCTGCAGTTTCACTTGAGATGGACCTGAAACTCCCAAAGAGTAGCACTTACCACTGCCTTTAAAATTGTGCCCAGACACTGGCTGAATAAAAGAACTTGATCTCTATGGGGGGGATGAGCCATTTATGGTTGAAGGTTTTACAGAAAGAACCCCTTGTTCTCCCAGAGAACTCGCAGTTGATTACATGATCCTTATCTTTGTCACGATGGTTATTACACATCGAACCCCAGGTATCTCATTTGGATGAAATCAAACGATCAAGTTTGCAAGGATAATCAATGATTATTTATTACTTTCGACTGATCATGAATATCATATGAATCCAATAACTTACACTGTCAATCCAAAATTTCTTATGTCAATAAGAGAGGCTAAAAGTACAATGGCTATCCAAATTAAAATAATTCAATAGTAATAGCTACATGAGTATTATTCACGTCATATGATAACAAACAAAAAATTACATTTCGATTATCAATGTCAAGCGGGAAATTACAAAACCCCATATACACTCATCACACTTCGGAAAAACAGACAATACACTAACCTTATATTGAGAATGAAAAGGACGATAACCAAAATTGCTATATCCGAGTTTTGGCGCCACAACCATCCCACCACTAGATTTTGCAGCCTCGCCCATCTCCTTTCTCTCACCATCCGCTACCGGCACTGCGTCTTCACCCCACTCTTGCTCTTCCATACCCTGATTCTGATCATTATCCCCCAAAATAACCAAAGGGCGATCATCTTCATCGTCCTCATCATCACCACCCAATCCACCTCTCTCCATTGATATAGGCCCACGATCATTATCATTCAACACAATTTGCAATTCATCCTCACTGTCACTATCCCAGTCGTCACTGCCATCACCTCGGTCTCGGGGAGCATCATTCGTTCTAAAACCTTCGACGCTCTCAAAATTTCCACCTCTCTCATGGATCGATATTCCACCGCCAGGAGACAAGCCAGGAATAACCGGCTCCATACCCACGTCGTCCTCAACCCCAACATTCTCCTCTTCAACATCAAATTTCACATCCTTATCCATCAAATTAACACCTTTCTCCAGAGCACCAACAATTCCAGATTCAACACCGAAATTCCGATCCTCCAAATCCCTACTCGGCAATTCAACATCGACAGAAGCAAAATCCTTAACTCCCTTCACCCGAGAACCCTCTCCGTCGTTTCTGGCGGCCAAATTGAGAACGAACCCAGAAGAACCAGCGGGTACAGACTCCCGAGGCGGCTGGATAGGTGGGGTTTGATTGGCGAGCTGCACCGGAACAACCGACCTGGAGTAAGAAGGTCCAAAGGGAGGAGTCTGATGGTTCTCCTGACGATTGAGATCGATCGAACGTAGAAGGGGCGGAGGGGCAGGAGAAGATTGGTGAGTCTGCGGCGCCGATGAGGAAGAAGAAGCGAAGGGTCTGAGAACATCCGTGTAGAGATCCCCGAACTCATCATCGTCCTCCATCTTTGAGAAGGGATTTCTGGGGATTCAAAGACGGAAGAGAGGAGTTTGAAGGGGAAGGGAAAGGCGCTGGTTTGGAGCTGGAGGCGAGCGTTAAGGAGTGTGCCAATGTTGGCTTTTGCTTGTCATCTTAAGACTACCCCTATACTGATTCCCCTCTCTTTCTCCCTTTGCATTAGGTTTTTTATTTTTCCCCCAACAAACCCCAGGAAAGCCCTTTTTCTTTTTTTCTTTTCCTTTTTTTAATTTTCTTCAGTTTTATTTTACCGTATACTATAAACATTCAAGTTTAAAATTATTTCATCCTTAATTTTAGTTTATATAATTTTAAATAAAGCATTAATAATCAAATTGCATAAATTATTCTTTTAATCCATATCCAAGAAAGAGACAAATTTCATTCTCTTCTAATGAGTTGAAGCTAAAACACTAATCCAAAAATATCCAACCAATTCAATTTCAAGAATAATATTAAAGATTCATAAAATGCTGAAGCTATGGTATAGATCAAAATTTTGTTGCCAATGTAATGAATTTACTCTTAGCTTTGATCTCTATCCAAGAATGCCCGATCATGATGTCGTGAAGGTACACATCAATTTACAAATTTTACCCCCAATCAACTAATATATAATAAGCATGACACCGGTAGTTCATGATGGAGGATTGGATTCAAACAAAATAAACCTAACTTTACTGAGTTCGCAAAGATATACTAGTTTCATCAACAATTTTATTCAACTGTAGTGTTGAAACCAACTTGGTTGGATGTGGATTCTATTCAAGATGCCGTAGTAGATGGAGATATATGATGAGAACAAGCTATTACACAAGTAGGAACATTCCCTTCCATCACAACTCCAAATAAGAAATCCTCTACAGTCTCAAGTTCGAAAGAATCATAGGATTTTTAAGAAAGTTCAAGCAAGAAGGGCACACTATAATTACTTATTTTGCTACAAGTTGATGTTAGCTTGCTCGGAGATCACAGCTCCAGCAGAATTTTCTGATTCAACAAAGAGAACATCAAGTTGTAAGTTAGAGACATGACATGGTAAAGAATTTTTTTTATATAAAAAAAAAAGCAATAATCTGAACAAGTACAAGCTTGGCCAGGATGAAACTTTGCCCGAACTATTAGACAGAGAGACGACTCCGACAATTATGTGTCCATGGAAAGTCGGTCATCGTTACCCATGATATTTCAGAAGAGATTGATATATACACACATAACAACCTAGAGGTACTCCTAACTATAATTGATACCAATGCATGCTTTAAGAAATATTTTGACAAAAAGAAAACTAACACTAAACGATCCTGCTCTGAAGTCCTAAATATGCAGATCAGGCACACTTCATCAGGGGTTTCATTTTAGAAACCTCAAATTTCAACTCAAACAGAGAATCATGGATTGATCAGCGCCAAACTTTCAACAATATTTACTGATCTAAAAATGTGAAACAGTTCTATTGAGTAAGTTCATGTTTGGGAGGAGTGATTTTGGAAGGACCAAAATCACTTGTGTCATTCTGAGCATGACAAAGTGGATTTGATTGTTCCAAATCACTCCCAAACATTAACAGCAGATGACAGTGAAAACTTATATATCTTACATGAATTAGAAACGATGAAGCATGAATCAACAAAGTCAAGAAAGGTCACTAAAAATGAAGGTTTGGATACAAACAATACCAAGGAGAATTGTCATAAACAAATCTTGGCAGTTCTTAACAGCAATCAATTACGACCAAGGAGAATTGTCATAAACAAATCTCGGCAGTTCTTAACAGCAATCAATTACGACCAAGGGGAAGTGATCTACAAGAATATGTCTCCTTAAAATCCGACTTCCTTGATGAGGTGAATATGGAAGCATAGACTTCTTTGGTAGCATTGGCAGGGGCCATGTCTGCTGCTTTAAATCGCTTAACAGCACCATTACTTGCCGCAACCTTTACCTGAACTCCACTATCTGGCCGCTCATGCTTCTCAGGCTTGGCTGAAATCTTACCCAAAGCCTTACCTTCAATGCCATGCTTTTTACCAGACAAACGGGATGATGCCAGATCCACACTCACATCTCCATTCATACCCACTTCCCCGGTCCTCACTTTCTTCGTCTTCTTCTCCTTTGCTTTCGTTTTCTCTTCCTCCATCCTCTCCCTCATTCTTACTACCTCCTCCTCGCTCCCATTGATCACAAACTTGTCTCTGTCCATAAACTCAGCATGACAAACAAGGCAGGAAGAAGATTTAACCTCCTTCAAGGCCTTTGCACTCAGCACGTGTCCACAAGCTCTCAGAGCAAAAAATTTGTACTTACCATTGAACTCGAGCCCAGTAATCGGGCATTGAAACCTCGCCTCTGAGATCTCATTGCCACGCGATTCTGTACCGGGAATCATCGAAAGATTTATCTTGATCATATCCTTCAAACCCTTGATATGTCCGAAACCTTTTGGCAGCTTCTTCTCCAGCAACGCGTGAACCAGCGACTCCTTGTTGAAAATATTTCCAAGCCAATCGATCACACAAGGTTCCCTCAAAGGCTCGTTAGAAAGAGCGCAGTTCAACCACTTGGATAGCCTCTGCTCGTTAGGGTCGACCTTATCGGGTTTCTTCTCTGCGTACATTTTAAGGTAGCAGTCACGGGATTCGGCCCCGGTTGCACCGCCATCACCACCGCCCCCAAGGACCCTGGTTCTTAAAATCAAGGTGGACAGAGGGGGAACTAGAGAACTGGAAATTGTGGCGGAATCGAGGAGAGGTTTCCCATTTAGGGTGAAGTAGAAAGATGAGGCTAACCGTGAAGCAGGCGCGTTGAGGAGAAGAGATAACTTAAGATCCGCGAGGGATTGGGCCGATGTTTGTGCTAGGTTCACGATTTTGGATTGAATTTGGAGGTCGGGAGAACGGACGAAGAACTGAAGACGGTGTTGATTTTTCGGATACATTGGTTAGGGTTTTGAGAATCGAAGACGATACCAACAAATTTCCGTGGCTAGTGTATCGCGATCACGATCAGAACGACGATGATTGTTGATGAAAATCTCAAGCTAGGGTTTCGATTACAATCAGAAATATCGACAATTTTCGGATTCGATGGATGAATGGGGAAGACACCGATCGTATTGAAATCCAGAAATTTCGCTTCTTTAAAAGTCTAGACCGCAAAGGATCGGAAGAAGCATATATAGAGCAAAATTTTAATATTCAAATTCAAAATACTTCAATTATCAATTTAATTTAATTTTCGAGAGCCAAATTTTATATTCATATTTTATTATTATTATTATTTATTCTTTAACAATGATATAAAATAAAATTTAAATGTAATTTTTTAAAAATAATAATAAGTAGATATTTTAAGTATTAACCCTTAATCATTTTAAGTATTAACCCCAAAATTGCATGTCCAAACTCATATTTAAACCTTTTAACTTTTGGAGTTAAGGCTTAAGACTCGACTTGACTTTTATCGAGCTTGACTTCAATGCACATTTCTCTATGGTGTGTTAGATGATGCATCATTCTCCTCGATCACATCACGATACTTGATCTATCTCGACTCTGGTGGGTATAAGTCCATAATATGTGAACCTTACCCAAAACCCAATGAACAAGAAAAGAAAGATAGGAATGTTAAGAATGGGTTAAAAATATGTAAACAAGATAAGCATGGGTGGGGTCCATTAAGGTGTGAAGAAATACTGAAATCAATCAAATGATGACAAGTGGAATATTTTTATCTGATTTTATACAAGACATGGACTTATACCTACAAATCCCAAAATATCCTCTTCTTTACCTACTTTTGAGATTTTATGTTTTTATCCCATAATTTTGAGAATATTATGTATGTAACCCATTTTAACTTCAAATCATATCCTTTTTAGTAAATTTCATCACTTCAGAATTTATGCCACGTCACGTGATTTTTTTAACAACGTGGCAGTTTGCGATGTTAAGCGGTGAGGTGGAAAATTTTGGAGTGGCCGGCGGAATTCGACCGATTGTAGGCGGAGACCACGCGAGTAGCGGGCGCGTGGTAACAAAGAGATAATTAATACTTTGCATAAAGTATTGTATTTTGTTTAATATATAATTTATTTTATACAAATTCGTTTTGAGGAAAAGCCGTCCTTGAAAAATAAAAAATATATTTTATTTTAATTATAAGCACGAAATTACTAGAAACAAAAAGGAAACATTATAAATAGTTATAGTTACATACTTTTTAGGATTATTTAAAATATAATATTATAAATGAATCTTATTAATTTGTTTTAGAATAAATAAATAATAAAAAATAGGGTGAGAAAGCAATGGTGGTGCGCCAGAGAGAAACTCCACCTTTTGCTATTTAATAATCAAACCCTCAACTCTCAACAAAGAACACCAAATTCAATTCCCTCCGCCGTCTTCTTCCTCTTCCTCCGCCACTCCGCCGGCGACGATGCAGCCCTGTAGCAGAGAAATGCAAAGCCTCAACTCTCTTTTAAACAACTCTCAAATCTCCCTTCAGGATCTCCACGGCGACGAACACCATCTGAATCCGCCGTCGGAGCAGATTCCGGGGTCTCAGCTCCACCATTTCGATCCGGTAGCCGCCGCCTCTCACGATGACTTCCTCGAGCAAATGCTCCATACAATCCCATCCTGTTCGTGGCCGGACCTCAACCCTTCAAACCCTAAATCCCCGTGGGACATTAACCCCATCAATAAGCCATCCAGAGATATCTCCGACACCTCTCCCGCTGCCAAGGCTGTCGTCATGCTCCAGCAACAGCTTCTATTGTCCAGAGGCATATCCTCTGTCGCCGATCATGGCCTCCCCCCTATGCCTCTCTCCCTTAGTAATGCCGATTTGGACCGCTCCCACAACGATATCGTCGACAGATCCTGCTTCCGGCCACCAAACTCGGTTAGTTCTGTGCTGGATCTTTCAATTCCTCGCCGGCGTTATTCATGCTTCAACACTCTGTTTTTCAGGGAGGTGGTATTCAATCGCATAGTTTCGGAGCTCAAGGAAATATGATGAATCAAGCTCCGGACGGTGGGTCCGGCGGGATTTCTCCATCTCAGCCGAAACAGAAAGTCAGAGCTCGCAGGGGCCAAGCC
This sequence comes from Cucurbita maxima, assembly GCF_002738345.1. Taxonomy (NCBI): domain Eukaryota; kingdom Viridiplantae; phylum Streptophyta; class Magnoliopsida; order Cucurbitales; family Cucurbitaceae; genus Cucurbita; species Cucurbita maxima. The sequence continues at coordinate 4,959,436 of NW_019272018.1, forward strand.
ACTGACCCCCACAGTATCGCGGAAAGGGTAAACTAAAATTTCCCCATAATTATTCAAATCTTTAACTCTGTTTGACTAAACCCACTAAGTCATCTTCATGCTCAGTAGTTTCCGGCTGAAAAAAATGGATCGCCATTTTTCTTTGTTGTGTTCTTGTTTGTTTTGGGTTGACCCCGAATGTACGTTTGAACAGAAACATTTGGTTAATTGAATTTTTGTCTGGTTCGTGTTAGCTTCGAAGAGAGAGAATTGCAGAGAGAATGAAAGCCCTGCAAGAACTCGTTCCCAACGCAAACAAGGTCATTTCCTTCCTCCTCCTCCTCCTCCATCTTTTTTTTCTTTTTAATTTCCCTAATTAATTTATCCCGAAATTTAAGAACTCTTTACTGAGCTCAAATCGAGCCCTGCAAAACCGTAATTTAGCAAACTGATCAGGGGCATTATGGTCATTAGCGCACACAACGCGTTGACGGTGAGAAATTTATGTATTGGAAAATGAGGGACACGTGTCATCAGCGTAATGTGGCAGTTACTAACAAAATGACGAGCATGTAATTATTAGCAAAACCTTTTTTTTGTTAATAAATTTTTATGTTTGTTTCTGCTTTCGGAGAAAAAGAGGGAGGATTAAATAGCAAAAGCAAAGTTAATTAATGGGGAAATTGAAATTAATTAATTAATTAATTAATGATAATGAATCTGATTAGTTGGAGTTTGGAATTCCAGACAGATAAGGCTTCAATGCTGGATGAGATCATCGACTACGTTAAATTCCTGCAGCTCCAAGTCAAGGTTTGGCCCTGTTACCTTTAAATATAAATATATATATATATATATTTATATATATGCATAGTTTATTCTAATTATTAAATGTAATTAGTTAATATATGTATATATTGAAAAAGATTCCCTGTGCGGTATTTAATTTAATATTAAATGTAATTAATTTCTCTTATTATTCGGTGTAGGTTCTGAGCATGAGCCGGTTAGGGGGTGCAGCTGCGGTTGCTCCTCTCGTTGCTGACGTGTCCGATGAGGTCAGCTCTCTCAAAGTCAAAATTACCTCTTTTCTTTTTTCTTTTTTTTTCTTTTTTTTTTTTTTTTTTTG
>NW_019272018.1:4960695-4985824 GCF_002738345.1 Cucurbita maxima
TTTTTTTTTTTTTTTTTTTTTTTTTTTTTTGGACGTGCATAATTATGATTTATGGGTTTAATTAAAAAGGATTGGAAATTAACAAATTGTAAAATTATTTCAAACTATTTAAAAATAAAATTTAAACGGCACAAATTTACTTTTAGCAGAAGACGACAAAAGGAAAAAAGGGCCGCATGCATGCGGAAACTTTTATCAGCTTTCTTTCTTTCTGGTTTGCCTGTCGTTTTCGTTTATATGTACTAATTGATGAAACGGTGTCGCTTCAGGGTGGTGGTGAGTGTATGCAAGGTGGGCGGAGTTCAAACGGCAGCGGAGGAAACCAAACGGCGTCATCAAACGACAGTGTGACAGTGACGGAGCAGCAGGTGGCGAGGCTGATGGAGAAGGATATGGGATCGGCGATGCAGTATTTGCAAGGGAAAGGACTCTGTCTTATGCCGATATCACTGGCAACAGCAATTTCGACGTCCACGTGTCCCTCGAGGAATCCGATTATCAACGGCAGCGGCGGGCATCCAGTGATGGGATCAAACGGCGAAGGGCCGTCGTCGCCGAGCATGTCGGTGTTAACAGTGCAGTCGACGAGCATGGGAAACGGATCCGTCAAGGACGCGGCCTCCGATTGACCTTTTTTTATGTTTTTGTTTGATAAGAAAGCAGTCAACTACTATACAAGTCTTCAATGAAAAATAAGGCATCTTTCACAATTCGGCGCCGTATTTTTTGTGGGTTTCTGTGGGGTGGCCTTAAAAAGCAAAGGCAAAGCCGAAGGCAAAGGCAAAGGCACTTCCTTCTGACATCAAAAGCTTCTCCTTTACACCATATCCTAAGAAATATCCTAAGAAGCAAAGGCAAAGGCATAGGATATTGATTTAACTTTTTTTTTTTAATGACCTTTCCAGAATGTTTACAAAATATTAACATAACCCATAATAATAATGAAAAAAGTATTAATAGCTAGTTCTTTTATTTGCTTTAATTAAAATAAAATAAAAAAAAAAAAAAAAAAGAAAAGCAAAAAGAAAAGGAAATGGTTAGCTTTAGATAATGATGTTAGCTCAATCCCAAATACAAACAAAAATTTATTAATACTCGGCTGAGAACAAATTATATCCCATGTTGTTTTTCTCAACCAAAAGTATGCAAAGGCAAAGCCAATACTAAATCATGGTTGAATGAATTAACAAATAATATCTTCAATTTTGACTTTGAATTCACCTTTCTTTTTAATTAAACACCCTTGATAAGGAGAGGAAAACGATTAAACATGTAGTTCACTACTCTTAAAAGTAACCATAGTTGAGTTATATCTTCCATCAAAGGTTAACTATTTGAAATTTTAATAAAGAAATCAGTCAATCAATAGAGACTAAAATACTCCTAAAATCCAATTCCCACAAATTCCATTGCAGATAATTTTGTCTCAAATGGATGGGATGCACCCCATGAACACATCTCTATTCACGAAAAGAGTCTTCAAACAACTTGTACACCTCAACTAATTCCTCATACAAATCCTGTTGTTGTGCATCCTATCTGAGATGTGTGGATAAGAGTATAAGTATTTTCTACGGCATTATTCAATTATATCGAATCTATTGTATCCCTCTCTATATAATATATGTGCATATCTATATTCTTATGAAACAAAAAGGAAGGCCGCCTTAGGGCAAGGAGTAGAGGGAACCCCTCCCCAAACAGAAGAACTAACACAAAAAGGCCTCCAATTTCTAATGATCATGCCAAGGCTGTAGGTACACCAAAATTCTATGTGACTTGAACTCCCGCCAAGAAGCCGAGTACTGTATATTATAAACAAAAGAATATTCTAAACTCAAACTATCCTCAAATATTCTAAGGTTTGCTCTTTCCAAGTCGTCCAAAGGGTTGCTTTCACAGCACAGCACCAAAGAATCTTTGCCTTTCCCCTAAAACTTGTCCCCAACAAAAATCAATTCTTTCAAAATGAAAGACCAACTTTTGGCTACAAAAGGACAATGAAGCAGCAATATGAAAGACCAGCCCTTGTGTCTCTTCTATGTTGAAATGTCCAACAATATAATTGATCCATCTGTTGGTCAATTTGATGGATGTCCTCGAGATCAATAGGTTAAGAACCGGATCAGAGAATTGATTGTTAGTCAGATGAATCTCAAGTTCTCTGGATAGTACAATGAGCTCGGAATTTCTCAATGGCATTGAGTTCAACTAGCCTTACAACAGCTTGGAATTTCTCAAGGACATTGAGTTAGACTAGCCTATTAAACTATTTCAATTGTATTGTGTTATCTAAAGTTCATCTTAATTCTTATCATCTCCTGAAGTCCCTTCCCCAAAGGGTAGAATTACAATCCTAAACGCATTTTACCATTAAGAGTTGCCCTAATTTACCACAAGGGTAAAAGAATGAGTTTCCCTAATAAAATGATGTCCTTTAACAAGGGCTCTTAACCCATCTGAAACCTATCTTGATCAGCAGTCTTACTCCCACGGCATTCAATCAATACTAAGAAACCTCCTGGGGATCACTGCATTCATAGTAAGCCTTTCCTAGAAGCAGTATCTTACGCAATTAAGTATTTCAAGAATCACCACAAGAATACATGCTGGTGTCATCAAATCAAAATTTTGATGCTGTCTTTCTCAAGAAACCGAAGAACAGATATAGACTTTTGTGGCTTACAACCCCCTTTTTTCGCTATGACAATCAGATTCGTCGACTGAGTAAAATTTTCAGAAAAAGATTGGTCTGGGCAATGGGGCAAGCAATGGAGAAATGATCTTGGTATTCTTCACTGGTTTTGCACATAAACCCAGCTGTAAGAGTGAAAGGAACTAAATAATTTAGGATTTCGCTTTGAATCTGTTAGAACTCAAATTGTGAAAGTTTATTCAATGAACTCAAATTGTGAAAGTTTATTCAATGAAGGGCAGAATGGAAAATGTGGCCACAAATAACGAGTCCCAGCAGCAGTTTGATGTAGTTATTTATATTTGAATATTTTTTAATAGGAGGTTATAGCTTCCTTAGTTATAATTTATCTTTCCAATAAGTTGTTATGTTTTAGAATTTGGAGTTGGTCTATCCGACTTTATGGTGATTTTTCTCTAGTCTGACAAGTGTGGAGAGGGCATTGACCCTCTCAAATTGGTCATTGGTTGTTATGTCATAATTCCTGTCAGGAAAAATCTTCAAGAAAATGAAGGATACCGACCCGAATCTTGTCCAGCTTATCAATACTTCCTATAAGCAACTTCCCATTATTAGAAAAAAGGGTACTTTCTCTAGGGTATTTATAAGTAAATAAGAAATTAAAAGATTTCATAGAAATTGGAAGAAATCCTGTCATCAACCATCTTTCACCTCAATTGACCGAAAGCCTCTCATGCGAATGAAATCCATTGGGCCAATGATTAGTTCAAGTTCATTGAAGAAATGGATTTTTTATTTAAAGAGAGCCTAAAATTGGCAGACACTTTTGTGCGTCTATGTAACTTATGTCCAAGTGATGCGCCAACGGTCGCATTGAGTCAAAAGTTGTTTTTCCTCCTAATTCGACATCATGTAGCAAAAGAGAATGATCAAAGATTTGATACTTTCTAGAAAGGTCATGAAGGAACACTTCGTGGCTGAAAAGGAAAGTTAAAGTCACGTGTCCGATGCCAAGCGTCTAAAAGCAAGATCAGCTAATGTATCCATAAGGAGGGATGATCCAAACTCGGGCTTCCATGACCATGAGATATCACTTCATTGAGTTGAATATATTTTTCTAAAGGCTAAAAACAACATTATTCTACTTTGACTTAATGCATTCAGCCAATAGTTCCCATGCACTTCACATTTCCCCTACTCAAATTGTGATCAAGAGGTCATTTCTTTACAGGAACCTTAAGCAATTCTCATATAACGAGCCAAGCAAGCACATTCATAATCTACTAACCTTCCGATAAAAAGAAGTAAAACAGTCGAGAATTCAATATGGAAGACAAACAAAGTAGCATTTCTACAAACTATCAAAGCATCCAAACAGTATGAATCCACTACCAAGACCAAGACTAACATATTTGGAACAGAGAGAATAAGAAATTTTAACTAGATAACAAACTCACAAGTTTTTAGGGAGAAATTATTCATGAAGATCGCCACCATCTGCCTAGTAGTTATACTGTTGGGAGTAGGAAACAGAAACTGCACAAATACTTCAAATTTATATCAAATGGTTATTAAGGGGCATACAGATTTTTGAATCCACTTCCCACAATTATTAAGGCGCAGCCACATTTTAGATGTCTCATTGAATAATTTTTCATTTTGCTGATTAGAAGTAGATCCTACTATAAATTCAAATTAAATGTATGACAGGAAAGGAATAGGCTTTTGTAAGTTGGTAAGAAGAGTGCATTATTATGAAGTTTATTGCCACAATCATCTCTGTACAAAGTAAGAGAAGGAAAAAAAGAAAACAAAACAAAATAACAATAGTCATGAGATTCTGACCGCCCAAAATAGTTCTGCCTGGGGATGGTGTTTTGTTCAACTAGTGGGCTTGAAAGTGTAAGGCTGCGGAAGTACCAAAGGGCCTCTCCTCGAATCTTTGTCATCTAAGAGTCTTTGAACCCTACTGTTCTGACAAAACTTCCTATCAAAATGCTTCACCTACCAACCAAATCATAAACACTAGAAATCAAAAACCCTTCAAACCATGAATTCTAAGAACCAACAGATTAATAAAATCTTCAGTGATCGGGACATGAAATTTACCCAAGAAGCCCTACAAAGTTTGACAAACTCAGCCCTGGAGGCTTTACACTCAGCGGGATAAAGAAGGCCAACAGAAGCAATTTCAGTGGGCTTCTTGTCTGATTCCTTCTCCACACAAGCATAAAAAGCATCGCGAGCCTTGTTCAGATGCATGAAATTGCCAAATCAACACTCAAGGATTCTTATGAAACAGAAATCTAGAGAATAAGTGAGCGATTGAGAAATATAACCTTGTAGCAAGCTTGTCTGAATTCCGCTAGAACATCGGTGTGAACTTCTTCCGAGCCTCCAGACGGATCAGTTTCGAGAGCCATAGTTGCTACAACAGAGACGGAGATGCTATGCTATTGTTGCTTGGTTTCTTTCGCGGTTGGGGTTTTCGATCGTTCAACCAATTTCCCTCAGCCGCTTAAGGGCTTCAGATTTCGGCCCAATCATGTTGGGCTCCGTATATTCTCAAGGGTAGTTTTGAAATTTTAATTATAATAATTTTTTAATAATTTATCATATATATTTTTGCTATTAAAAAGAACCGTAAAAAAAAAAAAATAATAATAATAATAATAAAAAAAAGTCAAATTGAAATGATATCTGCTTTTTCAGGTCTGGGAAACGGTCAGAGCTGGGAAATACATTGGACTGTTTCTGTCGGTACTCGAAAAATACCAAAATGAAATTCAATAATTTAATTACATTAATAATAATTTATTTTCATTTTCATTTCACCGTTCGTTTCCTTTTGGTCTATCCATATTTAAATCCAAAAGTTTATTATTGTGATTTAAATCATATTGATTTTAATTCTTAAATTTCATTTGCTAATAATTTTATAGTTTCTTTCAAAGTTTAATATTTTCCAAATTAAAAATAAATACATAACATTTTATTTTATTTAACATTATTAATTTTAATTTTATAACATAATTGTTAAATTATAACCTTGTACCCCTCCCTGTTTAGAGATGTTTGAAGGGTTCCACATCGCTATTCTAAATATATATAGTACTAAAAATGCCTTGGTACGAAATGACAGTTATTATTATCGACATCAAATATAATGGTACGTAATTTTAATGTACAATGATGTCGAATTGTACCAGCTATTATGTGTTTGATTCCTTTTCATCGTCCCATATCCATCCACGATTCATCCATATCCAAGCTTGTGTGGATAAGATTTGAAACTCTTTTGTTTTTTCTTCTTTCATTGGACACCTTTCTTGAATTGATTAACTGTGCTCAAATCCATAGTATATGTAGCTAGATCAAGTGTGGTTGAACTATATATGGGTGGAGATGAGGTTGGGTCGAACCCCAAATCTCCCTCATAGCCGAGGGTGAGGATAGAGTCGACCTCCAAACTCAACACGTGTGATGTATGCCCCAAACTTGTAAAGTTCCTATTAGCTTGGTTTGGTACTTAAAATCCTTATGGCACTCAATTTTTTATGTCAAAATTATGAAGATACTGCTAAATGTTAGACGAACACGACTCTCCACAATGGTATGATATTGTCCACTTTGAGCATGACTTTGCTTTGGGCTTCCCAAAAGGCCATATACCAATGGAGAGTGTATTCTTAGATTATAAACCCATGACCATTCCCTAAATTAACCGATGTGGGACTTTCATCATCCAACACCTCCCCTCGAACAAAGCACGCCTCCCCTTAATCGAGGCTCGACTCCTTTGGAGTCTTAGTCATTTTTGACTGCCTTCGTACCTTCGAGGAGGCTTGACTCCTTTTGGAGTCCTTTGTTCGACATTTAAGGATTTGTCAATCTATTGACACGGCTAAGTTTAGGGCATGGCTCTGATACCATGTTAAACGAACACGACTCTCCACAATGGTATGATATTGTCCACTTTGAGCATAAGCTCTCATGGCTTTGTTTTGGGCTTCCCAAAATGCCTCATACCAATGAAGAGTGTATTCTTAGATTATAAACCCATGACCATTCCCTAAATTAACCGATGTGGGACTTTCATCATCCAACACTAGGTTGGGTGTCACTTCTCCATTGTTATCCCCACATAATAAATTATTCTGTCTCCATTATATGTTTTGTTTAAATTTTATTTCATTTATTTATTCAATAGGTAGAAAATGTAAATATTAATTTTAAAAAATCATTAGAATTAAACAAAGGAATGTCGAACCTTTAATTGCATGAATTATTTTTATTTTTATTTTAAAAAAAGTTTCGGATTAAAAATTCAAATGTTTTTTTTTATAATATAATAAAAAAAAATTAGTTACTTAAAAGTGAATTTATAAACATATAAATTGGATAAGACATTGTCTTGTCTTTTCAAATTTAAATCATTTTCTTTTCATTTTGTGCTATTATTTAGTTACTAAATCATGTTTACTCCAATTATTAATGCATCATTTTTTGTCGTTAACTCTTGATCTCCCCCCAAATTATTTCACAATCATTTCCCTTTTATTTTTGTGTACGTGTTTTTAAAATCTTATTAAAGTTTTAAATTTTGGACTTGTTTAGTAAATACACACAAATTTATCATGATTTAAATAATATTTTTTAATTTAATTTTTTTAAAAAAATAGTTTTAATAATTGTTTACAAGCATTCGAATGTTTAAAAAATACACTTCAATTTAGAAATTTTAAAACATTTAAATTTTTTTATTTAAAAAATACTTTTAAATTTTTTTATTTTTTATTTTTTAATTTGGAAAAACCCACTTATTAACTTTCAAGAGTTAGCATAAAAAAATCGAGAGGTATTTAAGACAATAATTTTTTTTTTGTTTTATTTTTTATAAACGGCAAGAGTGTAAATGTGCGTTGACCAATAGGTTAGAACAATTTTTAGAATTCTAGGTATTTCAGAGTGGTATTCACTAATGGAGGACACTCTTCACCCACAGGAAAGCTCGAAAGCCAATAATATTATGGAAAGTGAATCTTCATAGGGTTTCTTTATTTAGCTAATACATGTCTATTTCATTGAGCCTCTCTATAGTTTTATACCTTTTAAGAAAGTATAAAATGAAAATGTTCCGACCACAACCTAAATACAAATCTTTTATGTTAAAAATATGGTTTTATTATTTTTAAAAAGTTGGAGTTTATTTAATCTTCATGTTTCTTTTGTTGCATTATACCAATTTGATAGTTTGTAAAAAATTGAATGTATCTAATTAATTTTTAATTTATTCAAAATTTAAAATTCATGAATATATAGAATTATTTTAATTACAAGATTATAAGATTATTAAGATAGAGTCATGAATCATAGAATTAAAAGTGAAAGGTGAATTAATTGGGATTAGTTTACAATAATAGTATACTTAAAAAAAAAAAATTATATAATATATTTATTAAGAGATTATATTGAGAAGAAAATCGGACGGTGGAAAATGTGGTTGAATTTAAAAATGGCTGAAGGAAAGCATTGAGGATTAGGGCATGAAGTCAGTGGCGGGATCTGATTGGTCCACGTAGACCACATTTACAATGCTTACCTTACAGCTACAAGTTGAGGAAGATAACGGTCCCACAAAAAACCACTCGATGGACTGTCATGTCCTCTTCCTTTCGTCCTTTGCTTCCCCTCCGCTCGTAAATTTGGCGCTCTGTACATATTTTGTAACACTGTCCCTACCGCCCCTCTGATCTGTTTCGCTCTCCACCAACGGTGGTGGTGGTGGTGGAATTGTCATTGGTGGCTTTCCCAGATGCGTATTTTAGAAAGAGAAAAGTTGTTAAGATGTCAGGGTTGTTTTGTTGTTTTTTGCTTTTGATGGCGTGTGAAATGGGTATATCTATGGATGTAATAGCGAAACCCTATTTCGCTTTCTCCTTGCCGGTTTCTGCTGGTGTCGATGATGGAAATACATGAGAGTTGAGAGGAGTTTAATATTACAAGAATATGGAAGGAAGGATGCAGAGAAGATGTATGATGAAATGTCTGACAAAGAAAGAAGGGAAATTTTTTCTCATGGGGTGGGCTAAAGTGGTTATCTCTTTTATGGGTTTATTGATTCCATAAATGGGTGGGGTTTAAGGTGATGGATTAGATGAGTGAAGGGAAATTGTTGGGTTTTGTTGAGAGATTTTATGATGGAATATGGAAGGAGAGACCAGAAGGGTAAGAGAGTGACAGAAGAGAGTGAGCACACGCTGCAGCCAAATGTATGAAGAGCATACCTCTGCGGGTGCGTGCTCACTTCTCTTTCTGTCAGCTTCCCCATTATTTTCCCTTCTGATCTCTTCTTCTCTCTCTTCTACTCTCACTGCCCGCTGCTCGCTCATCAAAGACCCTATTCTATACCAATGTCCCTTTCTTTCTTTCTTCTCTCTGGTTCATATTGTCAGGGGCCAGATGTCCTCTTGCTCCGTTCCTCTCTATATTGGGTACCCCCTTCATTTTTCATCCTCTGATGGACAAATGGAACAACAACACTGGCGGAGTTGAAGCGGCCTCTCTAAACATCCAAGCGGTGCCACTGTATTGTACAATTTTCGCCATCACACTCTTAATTTGTCAGTTTATTCTTATCTATTGCAATATTATTATTTTATTCTCTGTGGTTCTGATTTTTTCATGGAAACTCTTCTGGTGTTGTTTCTTTTTTCTTGACATTGATTTCCATGGAAACTTGATAGCACGGCTTTTGATGCTCCTTTCCTGCTTATATATATATATATATATATTTATGTAATTTTGATGGTACAAATCAATTACTATTCATATTTAACAGAAAAATCCTTCGAATATCGTTGTTGTTTAGTGGAAAAACCCTGATTACTGTTCCTATCTAAATCTCAAACTCCCCGCCATCTTTTGGGGTTTCCTTTGATATTAAGCACACACTGTGCTTTTATTTTTATTTATTTGGTTCCTGAGATTTGGGTTATTCCTTATCTGACCAAATATTTCTTCCATTGCTGAGAATATTGGAATCTGGGATATATTTATATACGCACTATTTTCGTCGTTGAAGAGTTTTGCAGATTTTGTTTTGGTTTTTACTTTCCTAAAACGAAAAATTTCTTGCCGTCGTGGGGTACTACTTGGAGAAGGGTGTGAGACTGGACCGACTCGAGTGCTGAATATGGCAACAATCTCTCGTTTTGGATGCCTGAAGGTCCTGCCGTTTTCGAGTCCCAGATATGGAGCTTCCAAACCGGAAAATTTCCCCATTCAGGTAACTGATTTATTCGATAAGAAGATATTCCCAGATTTCTGTTCTCCTGCCCCCTTTTCCAAAAGCATCTTCTTCTTCTTCTTCTCCCTGGTTATTTATGTAAGTGTAGCTCATTAGGTCTTAAATATTGCTTTTGTCAGCACTTGCTTGACGTTGGGAGGCAGCAGCCTGCTTATTTTTCTCTTCACTTTAGATTCGCTATCATAACCACCACCCCCACTGTCCGGTTGCGAGGTAAGAAACGGTCTGTTGTGCTTTCTTTTTCCACTTGATTAATTTCTTGAATTTTTTAAAACGTGCTTTGTTATTTTTGTTTGTTTTCTTACTTGAATCACTTTTCCCAGTTATTCATCTTATCCTTTTCTTGAACATGGGCTTGTATGTATGGGTTAGTTTGACATTGTCGGTGTAGCTTTGATGCTCTTTTAGTTCATTTGAAGGTAGTTGGTTCTTTGATTAATGCTTCTAAATTTTGTTATGATACCTTACTCTTCAAATGTGGCAAATTTTGTGGTGTTTGCCTTCGGATTTCTATGACATGTAAGAAGAATTTGGCCCCTTGTAAAGGTTGACGTTCTAATTAAACCCAACAGTGGGGGAAAAAAAAGGAATCTTTGGTTGACAATGATTATGTGGTTTAGTATTTTGGGAGCTTACAAATGTTTTAATTAGATTAAAGGAAGCCGAAGAGCCTTGGATGTCCTTTTCATCCTGAGTGTGCTATGAATTTTGGCATGCGAATATTTGATAATCATCACAATAAAATTTGTAAAATTTCTAATCACTAGAAGTGCACGAATCCTTTGTCAACTTCTATAGAGATGAAATTTATGCAAATAGATAACAGTCTACGAAAATTATATGCTAGGAAATGAGTCTAAAAATGTGAAGTTTTCAGATTTCGTTCTAATTTGTTTTTGAATTAAAAGACTTCTTAATAATTACCGATTTTTTTTCAAAAGAAAATGACAACTTTTGAACATTTATTTACTTACACTTCTTTCATTTATTTTATTTTATTTTATGTGGTTGTGATAAAATTAGATCATATGCTAGAATGTTTATCGTTGCATTCATTTTATGAGCGCATGAGCTGAAAGCTGTTGAGTAAAAAGTACTTGGCACTAGAGTCAAAAGCTTTTGTCCTGAGAGAATGGTTGTTACTATAATATTTAACCACTTGAGGTTACACATGAAATGACGTCAGAAATACTCCAAGCTTTTGAAGCCTGTAGCTCTATGGATAATTTCAAACAGTGATTGAAGCATCATTCTCTTTCTTTTTGTTTTTTTAGATTTCTCTCAGTACGTTTGAATGAAGTTTGACACGCATTTATTTCTCTTGTTATTCAGCCCTTTTTTTTTTTTTTTTTGCTGCAATGATAATGATTTGTTGTTGACTACATTATTTCCATTGTCCTTAAAATTGTAGGCTTTACCGTACTACACTTGTTTGTTACATATTTTCATGATTGAGTTATTGTTTTCCTAGGTAAAAGTTATTTACTTATAAATACTTGTTAATATAACTTTGAAAGAATAATTGTGTGTCTTACCTTAACAATTAATATGCCACAAATGTAGGAAACATTGTACTTATTTGGTGTTTGACATCATTTTTTAGTGCAGTCTTAGTTCATTTTGTATGTATTTAAGGAGTGCTCTGGTACGATGATGTATTGCTCAGGTTTAATTGATAAACTATTTTTATTTTAGTTTAGTTTTCATTTTCAATTTTCATTGATGACATTATATAATATTTCATTCATTATTTTAGTACATTGTCCACTTCAAACTGACAGACACATGTGCCCGCGTTTAGAAGCTGACCTTTTGATGTTGCTTGTTGATTGTGGTAGAAAGCGTATAACAAATAATTTTGCTTTGCTAGAACGGTTAAATATACTTCGCTCACAATAAGATTAGGTGATGTGATGTTGATGGCTAGAATTCTAACTTCCTTATAGATAAGGCAATCTACCATACTATTCTTTTTATTAACTTGTAAATATTAGCAATCTTTGAAAAATTGTATTTAGATAAGTATTGTCTTGAACAAGGGAAATTATTTGTTCCTTGTAACTTCATGGTCTTTTTTTTTACTATCTTCTGATTAAGTCGATCTGTGTAACTAGATTGTCGGTGAAGGAAATGTTATTTGCTATCTTTATTATTATCTACCTTGAGTTTAAATCCAAGACTTCATTTGACCATCTATACTTCAATTTGGGGGAACACATTTGACTTATGCTGTATCAACTACGGTATTAATGTCGGAGTTGAATGCTTAATTTTGGATAAATGGTTGCATTCATCTTTTAATTAATGGATTTTCCTTGAATCTATCTCTGTTAATCTCTTGTTAAATTATGGACACTAAATGGTATTTGTTGAATAAAGTGAATGAAAGAATTCATGTATAGTTATCTTATAGGTGAGTCGTTGCCAAGTCGCACATTGTCTGATTAGATTGGTAAAAAAATTGTACGTTGACCTCTCAATGTAAACACTCTATCGGCTGTAAAGAGAGCATGAATCACCCTATTATCTCAAAAGAGACCATGGATCAAAACCTCTTCCTCCATTGTAGCCCCTGCACTATTGGATCGAGTTCAAACTCCACAACAAACTTACAGCCACACAAAACATACTTGTAACCTTTTGAGGTCTTCCTACACACATTACACAATTACAAATACTATCAATGCCACAAATTTTCACATGGGAACCCTACAATGTAAAGAATCTAACCTTTTGGGAATACACACCTTCAAAAAAAAGAAAACAAAATGGAAGTAGGGGATGGGGCCCACATGCTAAATCAGATTTCCTTATTATTCCTGTGGATTCCCAGTAGCTAAGAGAATGCTAAATTGTGATATTTTACTTTTGTTCAATGCTAACTTTTATAAGGCTAATCATAAATCTCATCAAATTTACTCTGCGTACTGTTGAGTTGTTCACTGCCACATGAAATTTGTTTCAAGCTTATTATCTCTTGCTTGTTACTTATCATAAGCCACACCTCATCAAATATATCGCTCTAGAAGAGTTATGTGAAATGAGATAATTTTAGGAGTGTTGACAGGCCGCGGGAAAAGGTGTAGGCTCTATCTAAGTCTGATGCTTTTCTTTGAGCTTTCGTACCTAAAGACTCTTGTAATTACCCTCTTGGTTTTCTTATTTTGGATTGGAGTATTTTTTTTATCATTTTAGGTTTTTAGATGTTGTCTTGGCTCCATTTTTGGGCGTTGGAATGTATGCCTCTTTTGTATTCTTTCATTTATTTTCAAAGGAACCTCGATTTCTATAGAAAAAGAAGAAGAATTATGTGAAATGTAGTCTGAGAATTTAACCTATTTTTTTACAAGTAGCTGATTAATCGCTTTTCTTTGAAGTGTTTTTTTTTTAAAAAAAAAAATTAATAAAATTTTCTATTGGATTTCCAATGCATTATTAAACACTACAAAATTAGACTAGGACCTTCAATTTACTGAAACAGAAATTGTGCCTAAGCCACTTTACATTGCCTAAATTGGTTTATTGTCACTAACAGCCATACTTCATTTCTTTTGCGAAGATATATAGGTTGTACCAAGTCGGCATTGCATTTTAAACTATTGAATGGTATCGGGAGACTGAACCTTTCTCTTTCCAACAAGTTTGGATTCACCACTAAATTCCAACTTCCTTATCCCTCTTTACAATTACAGATTATATCATATCAAACTCTCTGGAAGTGGATGAGGAAGCAGACTTGGTCTCGAGTGAGTGAGTGCTAACACTGTGGTCATTCCCCCTTTTCCCAACTAAATCTCCCATTATAGTAGACTTCAAAGTAGCAATCATACGTCAAGGCAGAAATAGGAAGACTTATTGTGTGTACTGCCAAACTTGGTTAAAAGATTGAACTATGACCATTGGAACTTAAGGGCATGCATCTATTCCAAATATTAACAAAAAAAGAAAAAAAAATCAATAAAATAAAAACCATTATGGTTCCATGACACTCGGTGGAGTGCAAGTCTGCTGTTTGATGTATATTACTGCCTTTGGTGTTTGCACGTTTGGCTTAGTCATTTCTCATTCAAATACCCCAGTGACTACTATTTGGTATTTGCTCTTTTGGTTTCTAACCATATGAATGTGGGTTGCTCTGTTGAAATTATTAGAAAAGTCTCTTCTTATCCTGTACAAGTTAGAATCTACTAGGGAGCAGCAGGGAGGATGATATATTTCAATACAGTCGGATAGGGTTGGGTAAGTTGGAAGATATTGTTCTTATTAATGGTGTAAATGGAATGCTCATTTGGGCTGCATAGGGTTCTGGTTTCTGACTACGGAGAACTATTAGACATCAAAAGTTTGTATTGCATGAGCACGCATGTTTAGAGCTTTAGTTTCAGTCTCCAAAAAGAGATAACCATTTAACCTCAAAACTGTATTTTGTATACTGCCATCATTTTACGTGTGTGTGCACATGCCTAGTTTAAAACAAGATTGTTTCCTTCTTTTTCCTTTTTTTGGAGTTTGTATCTTTTGAGGATTAGTTCCTTTTTGTTTATTCAATGAAAAGTTTGGTTTGTTTAAAAAAAAAAAAAAAAACAAGACGGTGTCATTGGTCTTTCTGCATCTAATGCAAATTTGGTAGGAGAAACTTTGTGAAAACACCGTAATTTGAAGTTAGTTCTCCTTTTATTCTCCTTGCTGAACAAAGAGCAAAAATCCTCGTCTTGTTTTCTCTTAAAACTTAAAAAAAGATGCCTGGGGAAAATAGTCGCTATCCAAAAGGACTCTAGAGGGTTTGGCATGAGTTTTTGGGACAGTGAAACGTTTGTGCAAGTGTTCATGGATTGGGTATGGTTGGTTAGAGAGTTTCTTTTTCTTTGTTAATATATATTTTTTATTATTATTTATTTCTCCCTCCCTCCATTTGGATCAAATCCAATTGTTGAGGTTTCAACTTTGCTCAACCCAAATGATCCTGCCCCAATTTAATCCAACCTTGAATTTTTGGGGTGCAACTTTGTTCAACTCAATTACAACTTTCAAAAGTCATTGCAAATTTAGAGCATGTTTGGAATGACTTTCCATATACTTAAAACACTTCCTTATTACTCAAAACTCTGTACAAACTAGAAAACCACGACACTTTCCTACAATGGAATGATAGATAGATCATTGAAGGGTTTGCTATAATGTATACTACGGTTATTTTTGTTGGCTATTGTAAGGCGTTCATAGAGAGAAATCTTAATGCTTTACCTCGAATCAGAGATCTGGTTTTTGAATGTTTGGTGCAGTAGCTAACTAATTCATTTGATCAATTGGTGGAGAACATTTTGTTTATACTTCGATGAACAACTGGCCGAATTTAGGCTGAAGCCTATAACTTTGTTTAGTTCGTTATTAGAAAAGTAAAAGGAGAATTGCCCATGGAATCTAATCCTTCATCTTGTTTGTTGGTCTTTTTTTTCTTTCCAGAGCCATCATGAAACAGAAGTGGCCAAGTACTATTTCAGAAACCAGGGTGAATGCAATTGCAGAAGGTTCAGATTCAAGCTGCATCACTTGCCCATTCCCTGCAAATGGGTGCAGTAAGCAAGGAAGGAGTTTGACCTCAAAATTCAAGGGTGTTGTGCCTCAACAGAACGGCCACTGGGGTGCTCAAATTTACGCCAATCATCAGCGTATTTGGCTTGGTACATTCAAGTCAGAAAACGAGGCAGCCATGGCTTATGATAGTGCAGCTATCAGAATCAGAAGCGGAGATTGTCATAGAAACTTTCCTTGGACCAAGGTCACAATTGAAGAGCCAAACTTTCAGACACTTTACACTACAGAAGCTTTGCTTAATATGTTAAAGGACGGTTCTTACACAACCAAATTTGCTGAGTATTTGAGGGACCGTTCTGAAAGTGCACAAACATCAGCCGGCCTCTCTGCAGCAAATATAAATAACAATGAAGGGACTATTAAGCAACTTTTTCAAAAGGAGCTAACACCGAGCGATGTTGGTAAGTTAAACAGATTGGTCATCCCAAAGAAATATGCTGTTAAATACTTTCCTCACGTATCAGCTAGCACGTTAGAAAACTTAGAACGTGCCGATGACGATCGTGATGTGCAGCTGATATTTTTTGACAAAACAATGAGACAGTGGAAATTTCGATACTGTTACTGGAAAAGCAGCCAGAGCTATGTGTTCACACGTGGTTGGAATCGATTTGTGAAGGAAAAACAACTGAAAGCTAATGACACAATAGCTTTCTACTTGTGTGAAGCAGCAAAGACAAATGATGCTAAAACTACATTCTGTGTAGTAGATGTTAAAAATCGTAATGGTGCCAGCTCGGTCGAGAATGAAGCCAAAGAATTGTTATCGCCTAAGAACAAAGACGGACTAAAAGGCGATGCTGAAGTTGAGGGTTTCAAATTGTTTGGAGTGCATATTAAGTGAAAGAAGTAAGTTTTGCTACTCCTTCCTCCTTCCATCATTCCATTTCCATTTTAAGTAGTTTGGTAGTGATTAAACCCATACCTTAAAAAAAATCATTTAAGGTTATACTTGGGAGATTCTTTTTGGAACCATGCTACAATTAACACATTCGATTATGGTCATAAACCCGAAGTGACTGATAGTGCTCTATTGTTGTTTCCACCCTCGTGACTTTTTGAATGCAACAAATGCTGGGTGTAGATTTGAACTTTCGACTTCAAAAAAAAGTAGTAGATATCTTAACTAATGAGTGAGTTGGTTCAAATTTATGATCACTGCTTAATCTTTTTGGTGAATGTAATTCTGTCTCTGTCTGTAGAGTGTCATTTTATGAAGCAGAAATTCCAAAAACAGCGAGGCATTTTTAATGTTATTGGTAGGTGAGCAATATAATCATGCCTAAAGGCTTAGAGACTTCGTGGAGTTTTTGTTCAATAAAGTAATCTTATCATCATGATTGATTTAATTTGGTGCATTTATTGTATGATTCCTTTTCTCATTCAAAGTATCTTCCTCATCCTAATGTAACTGCCCCATATTTTATTTATTAAGATTGAAAATGCATACTTTATATTAGCTGCTGCTATATTCGTGTGCTGTTCTAGATTAAACAATAGCTCACCTCATTTCTTCTGAATCATATTGGGTGTGGAAAATCATGTTGACAAAGAAGAGTTGGGACATGACATTTGTGGTGGGTCCTAACAGAAACTTTTGAGATGAGAAATATAATCCCTAGACGAAGATCGAGTGGTTCAAAAAGTGAGCTGCGATTCCAACCCATGAGGGAGGAGAGAAGAGCTAATAGCCTCAGATTCTTTCATGAGCCATTGGGTGCAACCACTTCTCAAACCCATATTATCCCTTAACGTTATATTTGTGTGTTCTTTCTTTTACAACTTGCGTTTGAGGAAAAAGAGGAAGTTAAAAAGATGAACCTTTTGTTGCCTTTCTGAATATTGGAGAAAATAGAGCCAAAAAGAGTGGAATTATAATAATAATAACAAAAGATTTGGGCAATAAAGCCAAAAGCCATGTGAAGCTTTGTTCCAAACACATCCCTCCATTTATGTTTAAACATTACTCTGTTTTCATGTGGCCTCCCCACATGTTACCACTCTCTTTCTTTTTCCTTTCTGGTTTCTGTGTTTTTTTTTTTACCGTTTTTCATTCGTATCAATCTTGTCGCACTAAAATTTTGAAAGTTTGAATCGTTCGTCAACACGTTAAACGTGTTTCGATGGAGAGAAATGAAGCAAACACGTGTTTGAATAATTGGGAAGGAATTGAAATTATTGGAGCGATGGAATGGTGGAAGCTCACAAATATTGCATGATCTGATCTCCCACATGGCATTGCATTAGGAAGCTTTTGGAAATGGAGTAAATATCAGATTTCTTTACAACTCATAAATTCATATCATTTTTGGGATTGTGAAAAAGAACCTAAAATAAATGAAATGATCAATCTCACATAATAACGGCCTAGAGTATTTTGCATCAATATTCTTCTAAATGGGTACTTGGATTCTTTTCGAGAAGGAAAAGATAAGCAGCTCTACTCTTCAAGAAAAAGACTAAAACGGCTTGACTTTTGTCAAGTTGGATCATAATAAGACTCGAGTAAGAAGCCTCGACTAACTCTATGCCTGCAATTGCAGTAAGACAAAGGAGTGAGGCAAGTAACACCTATATTGCTCTCCCACAATCCCGTTCTCTTAGTGTAATCACTCCTTTACTTAATTTTGTGTGTAATATTCCAAAAATAAACGAAAATGAGAGGATTGATATTGATAATAACATTCAAACTGACACATAAACACCAACAATTTCTGTCAAATCGACAAAGAAATTCAAAGCGCTACAGATTATAATAACGTCTGGACTCTTAATATTATTATTTTTGGATTTACCGTCTCCTAAATCTCAACCCGACACAGTCTTCTCCGTTGGTGATGTCCACACAATGTCTTTCAGCGCCGGCCGGAGCTCTTTGCTGCAGAACTGCCTGTATTCTAACGTGTCCCCGTGATCTTTCTTCACCTCTACCACCAGAAACGACGGCGTTACGGCGAAGATCTCCGCCGCCACAGCTAGTTTCCCTTTTCTTCCGCACGCTTCACCCTGTAATCTCACTCTTGATTCGCTCTTTTTGACGCTGAATTTCCCCGCCTTCGCCACCTCTTCCAGCTTCGATATCACACTGCTTGCCGGCTTTGTCGTCGCAAATCTCAGCTCCTCTTTCTCTTCTCTCTTTTTCTCCTCGAACAAGGGTGATAAATCGAACCCTTCCGATAAGGAAATTATATGGAAGGCATTTAACGTCTCCGACTGCTTCAATTTCTCCTTGCTCTCGTCGAATTCCTGCTCCTCTTTTGTCATCACAGTCCTCGGCGTGGATTTCCTGAACCAGGAGGACTCCAATATCTTTGATGTTGTAATTCTGCTGCTCGGATTCGGATCCAGGAGTTTGGTTACTAATCGACGGGCTTCCGGTGAGAACCACGGCGGGCACTTGAAGTCTCCTCTGTAAATCTTCCTGTACATCGACACAATATTGTCGTCTTGAAATGGGAGAAATCCGGCGAGAAGAACGTAAAGGATGACTCCACATGACCACAGATCAGCTTTGGCGCCGTTGTATCCCTTCTTCCCAATAACTTCCGGCGCAACATACGCCGGTGTGCCACAAGTTGTGTGCAACAGTCCATCCTGTTTCAGATGCTCTGAAAATGCGCTGAGTCCAAAATCAGTTACCTTAAGATTTCCGTCGTCGTCGAGAAGAAGATTCTCCGGTTTGAGGTCCCGATGATAAACTCCACGACTGTGGCAAAAATCGATCGCAGAAATCAGTTGCTGAAAGTAAAGTCTAGCCACATCTTCTCTCAATCGACCTCTGGAAATTTTGGAGAACAGTTCCCCGCCGCGAACAAGCTCCATCGCGAAATAGATCTTCGATTTGCTCGCCATAACCTCATGAAGCTCGACGATATTCGGATGCTTCACCATCTTCATCACAGAGATCTCCCTCTTGATCTGCTCCATCATGCCTACTTTTATCACTTTCTCCTTCCCAACCACCTTCATCGCCATGTTCGTCCCCGTCTTCAAATTCCGAGCATGATAAACCTTCGCAAAAGTACCATGCCCTAGAAGCCGACCTAGTTCATACTTTCCATGAAGAACACCAGACTGGCCGTCTCTGTCCTTTTCCGCCATTGATTCGAACTTTTTTCAAATTTAAAATAGAAATATACAAACGATTCTTTCAAGCCTTTCTTCTCTTACTTAATTAGAGCGTAGAGCTAAGAGAAAATTGAGGAGGATGAAAAAGGGAGAAACTGGATCACCCGTCTTCGACGTGCTTCCGGTGACAATTCCGGCCGCCGATCCACTTGCCAGCTCGACCACTAGAGATGAAACTTGTCAACAAAGCTCCTCTCATCTCTCTGCATTCCCTAAGAGGGCGCCTTCTCCGCTAAATCAGTTACAGAAATTTTCTTTTTCTCTAGGGCTTTCAAAGAGCTCCGATAACCGGCGGAAGTTCACTTCTTAGCCCCTTCTATTCTTTGCATCTTCTTGCTCCTTTTATAGCGACGGGATATTCTGTAATTACCTTTTTGTCCCGATAAATGATCGTATGGCTGTTACTGGATCTGATTTGAGCAGGTGTCAGAATCATGGCGGTTGATTCTTTTACTTCCCAGTTTTGACGTCACGCCTTTTTCACTGGCTCCATTGGGGAGAGTAATGGGCCATCGTGGTGGGCTCATGGCCCACATTTCAAAACGATTCTAATTTCTTTACTTCCTAATTTTAAATATTTTAATTTAGTTATTATATTTTCGATAAATTTTAAAACCGGGAAACGTTTTTCAATCAAATTTGTTAAATTAATAATTCCTATTTAAGTAAATAATAATAATAATAATAAATTAAAGTAGTCTAAAACTACATATTTTAATTGCCTAATACTCTATTTTGTCAATTATCAATAATAACATAATTATGGTATGATCGATATCATAATCACATTAAACTTGTCACATTAGGAACATTCTTTTTCTAATTAATAAGAGGGAATTTCAAATATACAAGATAATATTAAATAATTTAATAATGGTTTAGCAAATACAAAATTCATTAAAAAAAAAAAAAATCAATTATTGATAGGATAAAGTAACAGGTTTTTTAAAATAAAATAAAAATGGAGGTAAAATTAATTTGGGCTCACCAATTCGGAAACGATCAAATCAGTTGAATAAGATATGACGTAAACAAAATTATAGTAATTATTATAAAATAAATTTTCACGACGTAATGGGCCCCAGTGGCCCAACCTACTTCTACTAGTTATGGTCGCTACTCTACCAAATTGATTTCAAGGACCCAATTATAAAATCCTAATATTAAAATTTATTTATTATTAAATTTTGTAATGAAAATTATTATAAAAATGAAGTAATTAAAGGTGTGGGGTATAAATGGAATTATATTCAATTATTGGGTTGGAGCAAGAGAGTATGGGCTGGTAATATATTTATTTTTTAAATCTTATATGACATCATAAACTTAAAAAAATACAAATAATTGAATTCGTCACATCAGTGGATGTGCAGTCGGAAATTCCATAAATTATATACAAATACGACCAAATTCTTTCTGTCTTTGCATTAAACTGTGTGCTGTGTATTTTCTCTGTTTAAAATATCGAAGAAAAGTTTAAAATTTTATATCTTTATTAATTTTAATTTTGGTTATGGAATATTTACAATTATAATAAATAAAGTCTGAAAGATTCATTTTTAACAAGAAAATATTTCTAAACTATTTAAAATCACGGGTTAATTAATTAATTAGTATTATTATGAATTAAGATTAAGAAAATGATATAAAGTAGAAAGACGTGATATTGGAGTATACGATAAAGTTATGGGCAGCCCATAAATTGCCAAAATGGTAAGATTGAGAGAATGTTTTTATTAATGATATTAGGATTTTGAGACGACTTCAATGTCACTCTCATGATAAAAAAGACTCAAAATTTGAACTCTCATCCAGTTTGGAACATCGCTACAAATAATAATTCATTTATAAAAAGTTTATAAACTTTAATTGATATAATAATAAATTTGTAACAGAGAGGGTCGTAATTTTAAATAAGATTTGAATAAATTTAATATTTTATGTTCGAAGATATTTTTTTATTTGACGACGAACTAAATTGTTTTGGGTTATGCAGGTAACCATATCAAAGAGGTTGTACTTTAGTGCTCAAAATATAACATGGGCTTGTCTTCACAATAGCATTGGGTACATATTTTACCAACCTTGCATGTGTTTACTCAAATCATCACTTCCAGATTTCTAATACATGTTCATATGATGCATTATTTTGTTCCTCATTCATTTAACACCAAACTGAACGACTTTTTATGTTCCTAAACAGTATATTTAATAATGGTTCGTCTAATCTTTCTTCAGAAATAAATGAAAATCAATATTATTAATGCATAAATCTAGTCGAGAAAATTCGTGTTGGATCAGTAGGTGAGATTGGGTTCGAGTGGCTTCGAGTTGTCCTGGGTTTGCAAGGTAATCTCTCACGCTAGTGTAGTGTGGTGTTGTGTTGCTATCAACGCTCAACAAATGATTAAGAGATATACAAGGTAAAGTTAAATTAGGTTGCAGCCTTTAATGAGAGGCGCTTTCCGTACTTGTTGTGGTTTGGTTCAAACATTAGTGTTAAAAGTAATACAATTAATTGGGTGTAATCTCGAAAATGAATTAAAAACGTTATATTTTATTCGATTTTTAGCTTTGTTTGTGACGTGATATTTATTTTTGGCACTTTATTAGATTAATAATTGTGTCATAGACTTAAAATCCCACTTTAGGCACCATCTCAATTATAATCTATGCTTTTCAATTTTCTAATCATAAAAAAAAGACCATTCAATTTTTATTTTTTAAAAAATAGATATTAACAAAATGAAAAAGAATAGAAAATTCCAAGCAAAAGCACTCTAACAAACACATCGGCCCAAACTTTGTGTTCGATGTGGAGATTTTGACTGGGCCCATGGGCCATGGGCCATACCGCCACATGCCCACTTCCGACGTAACAGACACAAATTCGATGGTCCCACATGAACAACGCACGACAAATCGAACTGATTATGTCCAACTTGGCGGTTCTTTTTATCTTTTTGTAATTTGGAAATATTCATTCAATATTTATCATTTCCAATACAAACTCGACACGTCACTCAATCATCTTCAACCTCATTCTCCTCCCCTATTTCGGTAGCTGGTAACATCTAAGATCCGATTTGAAAGGAGTGAGAATTACTTACCAGCCCAAATGCGAGCCCTCACTGAACACAATACGCTGCATCACCACCAATTTGTCCAGCCCAAAGTTTACTTACATCGGCCCAGTAAAATGTAGTTTCGTTAAAGGATCGTAATTGGGCCCAAGCGATCACTAAGGCCCATTAGGACCCAATATAACCTGGTGAAGAGGAACATAAAAGGGTATTAATTATAACTTCTTTTTTATATTTTGGTTAAATAAATTACCTTGTTTTCTTAAATAATAATAATGGCTTCATTGTAGTTGCAGGATCTCCACAAAACAGAGCTCTAAGCTTTAATGACAAGCACAAAACAACAACTCTAAATTTTTCTTTTAAGTGGTAAAGCTAAATACACATTTCGATGAACATTTTCCCAAACAAGCAACCTTCAGAGGTGACTTCTTATATCACCTGTATTATTTTTTGATACAGTTATGTACACACACAAGTATTTGTTCACTTTCGATACAAGCAGCCTGCTCACCACATTGAACAACAGGATAAAGCTTTGATCTCCCTGTGTTGCTGCAGTGCAAATCATGATACCAATATTAGTATGTTAAAACTAAAAGAAATTATGATTAATACACTGAGTTGAGAGTGTTAGTTACCTCATGAAGAAAAATTAGCTTTTCATTCTGAGGTGTGAAACACTCCTCTCTCAACATCAACAAGTAGATAATCTCCCACTAAAACTAATTACGGCTGTTGGATGTCTGCAGAGCTGGAGGGCCCTCGGCTTGAAAGAACACAACATGCTAACTTACTTCACATTGCCAATCTCGATCTGGGAGTGTGATAACTGTTTTGTTCTTGACCTCTTACGCATGTGCCCTGTCTTTGATTTTTCGCTTTCAGTTGCTTTCTTCATTTCCAGCTCTATCTGCTTGCAGTTCTCCTCGTGGGCTCGGTTAAACATTCTCACAAAGTTGCATAAGGTTGATATGACTGCAGAACAATTTAGGGGCAAAAACAAATTAGACCAACAATGACACTGAAAGGAGCTTATCCCCCCCGGCTAGCATCTTGCATACTTCTTTTACTCATGATGAACAAGTACCTTGCTCAAAGGGGCAGCGAGCTGGATCTTCTCCAAAGTAAAGAATCAAAGAATCTACACTTCTACCCTGCAAAGTATCAAGCTCCACATAAGCAACAACCTAATCCAACTAGAGGATCAAAGTTTGAACATGCACTGAGAAGCAGCACCTACCACGCTAGAGTACAGTGAAGCCAAAGTTCTCACTTCAGCTTCAGCAAAACGAAGGAACTCCTTTAAAACCTGAACCACCAAAGAGCGGGGAGGAGGGAAATGAAGTCAAGAGAGCACTGATAGAAATTAATGACCAAATGACAGAAGAAGTTCCCAACTCAAGGAATATAAATTTTTTTAATTTTCGACTAGGTTCTATGTAAGTTAGATAGGTAACCTTCTTTTGTTTCTCTTTTAAACAGAATTTCTCATAATTTTTTTTGTTTGTTTGTTTGTTTTTATATTAAAGCATAATTTTTTAAAGATACATACAAATCTATGTCATGTAGGCAGAATTTTTCTCAATCTAAGAAAATAGATAAAAAGAATTCTGTTTTCTCCATTAGAAAACTACTACCAGGGCTTCTGTGATACAGTAAGATGAATTAAGATGCATGCACCACAAAGAAAGGGAATATAAGAGAAAAGTCAAGAAGATGAACAAAACTAGGCCAAAATCACCTAAAACGTTCAGGCCATGTAGCATAGTAAAGAAGACCTAAGAGAAATGAGACTCAAGATTGCCACTATTATTTGGACAAATTCTTCAGGTTAACTCATTAAAGACAGTATTTCCTAGATCCCAAGAATCAGAGATGATGGTAGTTTCCAATTATCAAATATTAGCTGAACAGTGGTGGAAATAGTTTGCACTAACTCAGAATGCTTTAATACCGTTCGGAAATTATTGGATATAGGGCCATCATTTTCAGACGTAGACAATTCTTGAACAACTTTCTCCAACCCTTTGCTAATTGATTGCATCTCCTCTGCCAAAACCTTTAATTGTTCCTGGATAGAAATCAAACCTGTCTCAGTCAAGGAAGCAACCCCTTCACCCACCCAACAAACTTTCCAAAAAGGAACCAACAAAGAGAGAATACCTTTGATGCAGGCTCCAAGCTTGGAAGATCGTTGGAAAAATCCAGAACTTCTGGCAGTTTATCAGCAAGTATCTACACTTGTCAACAAACAATAAAATCAGAAGACTAGTTCCAGTCTAAGAAGGATAGACACCACATAGACACGGTGATACATCATCTTTTTTTAAAAAAAAAAAAAAAAAAAAAAAAAAA
>NW_019272018.1:4986184-4988260 GCF_002738345.1 Cucurbita maxima
AAAAAAAAAAAAAAAAAAAAAAATAGCAAGGGCACAATAAGAACATGTTTATTAAAATATATATCATTTTGTACCAAAAGGAAATTCAAAGTCAGTAAATTTAAGCATTTTAAGGCTCAAAATGTGTTTGATGTATTTTGCTCTAAAAAATTATTATTTATGTCCTATGTTACTGTTTGTGTCTATTTGGTAGACTTAACAAGTGTTTGATATGTATCTAACAAATGATGGACCCACATCCACTTTGTACAACAAGTGTTTAACACATGTCTATTGTGTTAACAAGTGTCCAAACGTACCCAACAAGTGTCGAAGTGTTCAAGTGTCTGATACATATCAGACAGGCACTTTAGCTTGGTTCTAGTAGACCACACCAAGTCAGTTACTATCTAGTTATTCTCAAAGATTGTCTGAAGGATACCTGAACTTGAGATGAAGATAAAGAAAACAGGCCTGAAATATAATACTATATTTAGGGAAATTTTCAAGAGATTACAAGGAACACTAGAGGCTTAATTCTCTCCAATAACCACCTAATGGTACTAGAGTAAGAACCAAGAAATTCAACTTGAGATTGACATGGAACCACTTCAATTAATTAATTATTATCTTCAAGAATAGCTCTAAATTTTGACTATCGATGGTAAAATAGAAAAGCCCAAGCATCACCATAATTCAGAAATCCCATAACCGTCTCTCAATTGATCTTGTGCTCTTCTATTCCTGATTTTAGGTGTGGTAATCGGTTTTACAGGCGTCCAGCTCATTCAACCCCATGTTTTCTATACTTTTACTTTCTCTTCTTTTTCTTTCTCTCCCTCTCTCTCTTTATTTCTTGCTACAACTTTTCTTATTGTTTAAAAAGTGCGGTCCATATCATTAGCAGACAGTATATGATGTGTATTTTATAATAGTGTCATATTAACTTTTACAAAAGAACCAAAAAAGCTATTAAAAAAGTGAGATAGACATCACAGATACATACTGTTGGTAGACAGTATTTTAAAGCCCGTACGGTATCTTATGCCTTGACAATGTAAAGTTGTAACCTAACAAAATATAAATCATGCTCATGGAGAAATAGATAGTATAAGTTGCACCTTGCAAAGATAATGCATTAGAGTCATCTTGTTGTTTCGTGCACGAGTTTCTGTCAGTTTAAGAAGGCTATCCAGCCTAAATCCTATAGCAGAGCCTAAAAAAGAATGAACGACCTTTAGTAGATCAAGTCAATGAGGCTATTGCAACATAAATATTTCAATTAGCGTGCGAGTGATAATCTTTCCACATAAATAACAAAGAGAGAGAGAGAGAGAGAGAGAGAGAGAGAAATGGAAGGGAGCTAACTCAACTTAATATAACTTCCAAATTAAAGATATCATTGAGATGAAAGAGGTTTGTAGGAAGGCAAATGAACAAGGGAGTTAAGGTTAAAAGATGAAGTTCCGCTGGAATTCAAAATTTTCAATTTTTTATCCTAAAGGAGAAAATTAAAATGTTCAGATAAATTCGTGTACTGTATTCATTATGGTAAATGAATGGCGATAATAGGCTGAATTCAGAGAAAATATAAATGCAACATAAACTAACCCCTCGCCGTTCCCTGATTTAAAGCATTTCCTAGTGATAGTATTGTCTGCATGACTCTCTTCAACTTGACTGAACTTTTTATCTGAAATAAGAGTGTTAGAAAAGTTATAAGAGATTCCAAATCCATGTCATCGAATCATGGGGAGTAAGTTACCTCTTCTGCTGCAGAGTTGACAAAGTTCAGGCTTTTCTTGAGGTCAGTGATCTGCATGACAATTCAGAAAGGCTGGTTAATGATTTTCTCAGTGCATATGAGCGTACGTGTGTGGCTGTGGCAGGTAAGGCAATTCACCTGAGAGATGAACTGTATTTTAAATGAGAAAACTCGAAGCTTAGATTCTACACGAGGTACTTGCATCAACTCTAAGAAGAACTGTGAGAAATATATAGCACTTGTCAAAACACACATTTCTTTTTTAATTACAAAAAAAAAAAAAAAAAAAAAAAAAAAAAAAAAAAAAAAAAAAAAAAAAAAAAAAAAAAAAA
>NW_019272018.1:4988484-5013724 GCF_002738345.1 Cucurbita maxima
AAAAAAAAAAAAAAAAAAAAAAAAAAAAAAAAAAAAAAAAAAAAAAAAAAAAAAAAAAAAAAAAAGAGGAAGAAGAAGAAGAAGAAGAATGTAGTTCTCCAAATTTGATCAGCAGTACAGGTTGAGCTACACCTTCAAAGAACTTTCCTTAGCTCTTTGAAAGAGTATCATATTAAATCCAACTCAATATGCTCATATTTAAAAAAACTAAGTTCTCAGCTGATTGCTGCTCAATTTAATTATTAGCAAAACATAAGCAGAATGTTTCTTGCATTTAAGGAATTATAACAGTTTAAGAAAAAGAAAGTTACAAACGATACCTCAAAAATCAACGAAGTAGATGAGTCGTGGATTAATTTATTAAAGCTGAGCACTAAAATTTCCCAACAGGGAAAACCATTTTTCAGCCAACTTAAATATTTCATGTCTATATTACTCAAAATTTCGCAGATTACCATGTTAATAATCCGTAAGTGTTTATATAATAGTTCTATGTTTCCTTTGTTATTTCTGGATATCATGAAGTACATTGATTTCTCATTGAGAAAAACTTCATCCTTGTCACTGATTTGGTACTACAGTCCTTAGAGAATAAGAAAATTTCTAAAGACAATTTAGTATTATATGCTTATCTTCTGAACAGTAATAAAATTACATTAAATGTGTGGTTAAAAAGTGATTTTATATGCTTGTCATAGAAACATGTAATATGCATGACATCCATGATTGGGCAGCAATCAAAACCTCGATAAAGAAATGCTGAAAAAGTTTCCATAAAAACCTGTTCACATTTTCCAAGCATCTCCTTTTCTCCAGTGTAGCCCTGCACATGAACATGCCGCATTACTCACAAAGAATAAATTACATTATACATCAAGGTTCTGAAATTTACTGCATGCATTGTTATCAACCATGTGAATTTATCCCAAATTTAGAAGTACTTAAATTAGTAGCATTAACAATGCGTATACTGCCCTCACCTAGAGAGAGGGCAAGGCCTTATAAGTTTACCAGGATTACCAATTTTGATAGTATACCAACCTTGAGTAAATCCATTTCCTCTTTTGTTGGGCAAAACTTAATAAGATTCTCAACCTGATCGATATCCAGTGCTGAATCTTCGAGGTCAAGCACAGAACTCTGCCACCATTACCCAAGAGGCACACTATTTAAGTTTAATTAGTAAGAAATAATTACAGAAAAATCGAGTGTGCATTACACAGAAAATATCAATGATATTAATTTGCTGCATTCTTTTAAAAACACAAATTTTACTGATCGAGGATTAAAAAGAAATGAGATGCCCTTCCACTACAAACATCAGACAGTACAAGAAGAGCTACCCTGCAATTCAAACTAACAAAAGAAGCAAAATAGTGAGCATCCCTATCATGAAAATAAGCAAACATCTTGGCCCTATATCCCCTTCTTATTACTCTCAAAAAGTTTTCATTATTTTTCATCCATGTAAACCATAAACTAGCCAACAGTAGAAGAGAAATCTTAAAACCTAATAAAATTGACACTGCACGAACATCGCAACACAACAATGAACAGAGAATTCAACCATGGTTTCACCATGAATTATTCATTAGGCCCACAGTAAGGAACAATGATGATTAGAAAACTGAAGCATAGTTTTTTCTCAACTTCAATAAAAGATGTACAAATATAAAATTATAAGCACGTTAAATATAAACCATCTTACCATTAAATCAGTCAAAGGTGCCTTGACCTTTGAAAGCATGATTTCACAATTGTAAGCTCGCCTGTGATCAATCTGTGACAGTAGCAGGAAGCAAACGGAAAAGGTTGATATTGGCTATAACTGGGTGATAAGCAGAAAGTAATGATATTCATACTAACACTTGCAACAATGTTAACAACAAACTGCTGTTAGGAAAAGCAACCAAAATGAACATTTGAAATAAACATCTTTAGACAAAAATTGGACATAATTAATTAGACAACAGATGAAATTTGGAAATGTAAGGGGTTCAATTTCAAAAATGACTGGTTATACCAGTATTCATTTATATGATTTATTCTGTTCTGTTAACATAATGTATGTAATTTAGTAAGGTGTTAACATAATGTATGTAATTTAGTAAGGTACGGAATGTCTTGTCAAATATTCAAATGATTCCACAAGATCTACTTTCATTCTCTACAATTATATAGAAGAAGCTTCAAGGAAATACACTGTTTAGTCTTGTAAGAAGTCTCCTCAATCGTCGTTTATTTATTAACTTCTATTTTTCAAAAGCAATACATGCACGCAAATACCCTCGTTTCATATGAATGTTAGTAGTAAAGAGTCAAGTGCTTAATTAGAAACCATGTAACAAATTATTGAACTACACCCAGTCTAAAGGTAACAAGTATTCTTTGCAAAAATTGTATTTCTTTGAAGAATGCCTTCAATGAACCATATCGTGTAAGATTTAATATTTGTGACTCCCTAAATATAGTGATTATCCAATTATTGAAGAACATACTGGTAGGCTTTTATTTCTCTATCAAAATCATTAGTCTTCAATAAACCACAAACCTTTCATTTATTTGTAACACCATCTTCTTCAGAAAACCTTTAGTTAGGAAATTATTAAGCGGTTAATTTGTTAGTTTGTTAGTTGTTATTATTTTTGTTACAGAAACGTGTGTATATATTTCCACTTGGAAAGTATACTAACAGATCAGATTTTCTCCAAAGCTTTCATTTTATTCGTTCCTTTAAGGAAATTAAAAGTCATGATACATGGGAAGTAATTATTGCTGCTACTCTAGGATTGAATGCAATCATTTCAAGTGCTTACACTGACGGCCGACAACAACTGAAGCCTGAAGCCTAAGTTTCGAAATAACAGAAGTCATGAGGATGCAATCATGACTTTCTAGGATTGAATGCAATCTATTTCATGTGGATGCTGCAAAAGGCTCTAGAGCCGAAGGGAATTTATCTATTGAGTAAGAAGAACCTATTAAATATTGGTTAGGTGATTGTGGTTTTTAGTTGGGATTTCTGTATGAATGTGTCAATAACTGTCACTTGCGTAATAGTCTTTGCTGTGACTCACGATAAGCTTCCTTGCACAAATTTTTTATAATGTTGTCTAAATGTCATCAGTCTGCATGGTTTGGTTTGTATATAGTTTCATAATACCCTTCAAATGATGCATTGTCAATCATTCACCAGATTCATCTCTCTCTTCTAATGATTTTTATAGTAATAATTCATAACCTACAGAAAACAGCGAGAAAACAACAATACTGTATCTCAAGCATCACAAGAATGGTGATGGTTCTAAACTAGAGGGCAGCATGAACTGCTAGATGAATTTAATTACCAGTTGTACTTTTTCGGGTTTATTCCCAACAGAACCACGTCCACCCGACTTCCGGTTCTGATCAGAAGCAGGAACTGCAGCTGAGAAAAGACTTTCAAGCTCTGACATGTCAATCTCTGGTGCCCTACAACAAAATATTAACATGATTGGTCCATATTTCTTGACTTGTTTCTAAACTTCTAGAATTAAGGGTTGGTATACCTGGCAGCTTCACCAGTTTTTTGAGCTTCAGCCCATAAGCTTCCTTGCACTGCTTTCGATAACTTTAACCAATGCAATGGCTTCAGTTTCTTAGTTATATGTGCTCTTGAATTTATAGTGCGTGACAAACTTCGTCCCTTTGTTGATGGAGAAATACATGGTGGCCCTAGAGAGGACCAAGACAAAGGAGAACCAGGAAACACTTCACCTGATTTTGAAGTCCCCCTCCCAGAAAGGGTAGGAGGAGGGGGAGCAGAAGGAACAGGTGGGGAGGAGCCCTTGGTAGTAGCAGGTGGTGGTGGAGGAGGAACAGGTGGAGATGTTGAAGTATTTCCATCCTGTCTGGACGGAAGAGGTGGCGGCGGTGGAGGAATAGACAAAGATGTAGAAATACTTCCAACCTGGCTGGACGTCATAGGAAAAGGTGGTGGTGGTGGAGGAGTAACAAATGGAGATGTTGAAGTACTTTCAACCTGTTTGGATGTCAGAGGAGGAGGCGGTGGTGGTGGAGGCACGGGAGAGAAAATTTTAGGATCCGTAATGTCCATTGGAGGAGGAGGTGGTGGTGGTGAAGGGATTGGAGATGAAATTTTACGACTAACAGTGGATGTTGAAGGAGGAGAAGGAGGTGGTGGTGGTTGAGGCAAAAAGGATGCATTTGCAGGATGGGAAGCTAATGTTGAAGAAAAAGGAGGGGGTGGTGGCAGAGAAGCTTTAACTCTAGCTGCTATGGTATCCTTCAAAGGAGGTGTAGAAGGAGGCAGTGGAGATGACTGTATTGAGGTTACAGAAAGTGGGGGGCTAACGGTTGATAACTGCCTTTGATCCTTCGAATAGTTTTCTACTACCTCAGTGAGTGAGAATTTATCTGGTCTTAGAGTTGAAAAGTTATTAGACCGAAGTGGTAAGGCAGTTGGAGGAGCGGAAGGATAAGTTAGAGAATTAGCAGCAGAACTATTCGTGGAAAGTTGGGGGAGAGGAGGAGGTGGTGGGACTATTCTTTCTGTTAGGGGACTCTTAGTCTGGAGAGACTCGGGTGCAAGAGAAACAGCCAATGCTGCATTCGGAAAAGATGAAGATACAGTTTTCAGATGAGAAACCTCTGTTTCTCCTTCAGAATCAAAAACTGAGTGGCTTCCAACCGAAGCACTGAATGAGGTCCTATCGCTACTCTCTGAAATTGGCGAATCTTGCAAAATGTCGAGTGGGAAACACTCCGAAGATTGAGGCACCTGTTGGAATACTGAATTAGATTTAGCAGCATACAGTGAAAATTTAGATGTTGGACTAGATTGTTCCTTCTCTAGGATTTTTGTTTTGTTATCCATTGTGAATTTCTTCAGCGAAAGTTTTCTGGGACTTGTACTCTGAAATAAAGGACTAACTGGCGTACTCCGAGGAGAACTACTTTCTGACTTCTCTTGGGCTATGCTTAAGGCATTCATCTGATGGAGCACATTGAGCGCAACATCTGCTTTGGGGTCTAACCAATCCACATGACTAAAGATCTCTTGCACTTTAGCAAATGCTTCCATGGGGAGACCTTCCTCCTCAAAGCAAACTACATCATTTGCAACAGGACATGTTGCAGCATCCATCTCAGAGAAAAGAATCTACATTTAAATGATGGCCAAAGAAAATAAGGAAGAGAAGCAGTACTAGATAATCATGCAAGGAAAAAGAGACATACCTCTGCTCGAAAGTCCTTTGGAAATCTATCTTTGCCATTCCACAAAGTGTCGATCTCTTCACGGTTGAGAATTAAAATATTAGAGCGAATAAAAGCAGTATTAAACATTGCTCTGAACATCATCTCTTCAAATTCCATGTTGTCATGCAAGGAGATGCACTCAAGAACAACATCACCTTGAATATGGCAATTTACATCAATCTTAACCAGTTCTGCTTCTGCCTGCAACAGGGTACACAAGGTTGACCTTATGGTAACATTGGGGATTTTAAGTGTATTTACAAAATAATTCAATTGAACTCCGATTCAATCAGCTTTACTTTGGAGTAGGCCAAGAGGGCGACAGCATAGGAAAAGTACAGGAAATGAATTTCCCTTGCAGACTAAATCATAAATTCCAAACCTCCTAGTCTAATTTGATTACTTAGATAGCTCATTTGCCATTGAACCATGAAGCACCCAAAAGTTAATCTCTTATTGGATAAAGGGTGCCTGTTTTAGCATGCAGAGCATCCAAAACCATTTAATACTAGTAGAAATTAAAAAGGGAAAAAAAATTGGTTACTTATAATCATTGCCCTTCAACTTAATGTATATTATCATGTTGAAATTAATATTGAACTTATAACAGCCAGCAGTGAGATAACACTGGGAAGTAGCACAAAGTAGTCAAGATGTTATGAGAAGAAAACAATGTATTCTTTTCTTTAGAATATTACGTGTTAGGAGATTCAAGCATCCAGCCTCTTAGAGAAAGTAGAGATACCTTAACCGTTTGGCTATGCTCATATTGGCAGAAGAAAACAATACCTTAACAGTTTAGCTTTAACTCAACCCGTTATTACTTGAAAGAACGTAATAAAAGATGCTTCTGGAATCAATAACATTAGGTTTGTTTTCAATCAACTTGTGATTCTGACAATTACAGATTAAGGAATCTCGTCACCTGTTTGTAAGTTCGGAGATTTTTGCTTCTTTTTGGAGTTGAATACAGAACTTTAGGAGTTCGATCGCTGACAAGTAGTGGATCTTGTCCATATATCCGAAATATTGGTCGGCAACCACCCTCTCCATCAAAATTTGGAATAAATCTCAAAATGATACAGTCCAAAGTGAGACCTCTGTCCACAGGTGGCCATTCTAAGGCTACATTCCTCCTTGCGACATATTGCAGATACCTTAATTGAGAAGGAACTGGATTCATAGGAGAAAAAAAATGCAAAAGCTCCCGAGGCGCCTGCCTATAAACCATGTCCAATGTCCTTTGCTCCCCACTATATTGCTTCCTATAAATCAAGAGAGCCGAAAGCATGAACGCTAGAACTGGCCAACCACCACGTTCACAGTGCATTAACAAAACGTTATTCTGCCCAAGGGAAAGCCAACTCTCACATGATCTTAGAAAATGGTGAAGCACTTCCATCGTCAGAACTGGGCAACCCTCGTACTGCTGAGGGTAGTCCATTATGGTCATATCAAACTTAGATAAGATATCGCCCACCTGACTTTGCATCTCTAAGATCCTAAAATTGAATACCAAGAAAGATGCGTCTACTAAATGCTCACGGAGTTGAGCCACTATTCCACCCAAGTAAACTTCATAATTCTCTTCCTTCCATGAATCTGTGGTAAAACAGCAATCAAAAACTGCAGCAGAAAATACAGATACATGTTAGCCACTAAATAGTAACTTATCTCAAATTAGAATCTTTTATGAAAATACCCTTCAGATGATAAGACTCGTTCAGAAGTTCAACTTCAAGTTCTCTGGAAAAAACGTAAGGTTAAGAGTATTCTCACCTCGTCAGGATACAGATAGAAGCAAGATCCTTGGGTGATTATATTCAAGTTTGAAAGATACAACTTATCAAATACGATATTCTGAACGAAAATCAGGCAACATTTCAGACTTGGTAAAGAACCAACCTAAAAACGTTTCTAAATTAATGAATTACTCATCCAGTGCAGCAGTGACACGTTTCCTGTAAGTACAAGTTTAAAGCCTTCTCTACCACCTAGCTTGTTTCACTTTATTGCATGAGAAATGAAGATTGAGCGATAGAGAATCTTCAAACAACATTCTATTTCCATTCCGTTCCCCATTTGTACTATCGTTCCATTCTCGCATCCGAATTTACACCATAAAACAAGCAAAAGATAAGCTGATATGATACATACACCATAAACCCCATCATTGCACATCCAGGCAATAGAAACTGAGAATTTTCGTCTTAGTCAGGCGGTAACAAAAAAGAGGACGGAATCAATCAAACCAATAAAGAACAAACAAAGACAATAAGACAGTACCATAAACTCTTTCACAGATCTCGAGAAGACCATCGGGCGGCTTCCGGAAGAACAATTTGCGCAACAACGCCATATCACCGGCCAACTAATCCTCCCAATCCCAGCCTGAAATTCGTACACATAAAACGAGAAATTGACAAGAATCGATTGATTCCGTGTCGTGAGTTCCTTTCCTGAAGCTCGAACGTTAAAGCTGAGAAATTCCCTTTCCCCTTGGCGGGTTGGGTGAATATGCAGGGGTTTTCCCGGCAGATGGCTTCGTTAATTTCCTGTGTTTTGTTTGTTAGTAGTTTCAGTTTTCCGTACTTCTGCCATAGCTGATACCGCCAACAGGGATGACGTGGACGCCACGTTTCACCGCCATGTGTAATTCCTGTTATTTCCTTTATTTTCATTTTTCACCGTCGTATTAACAAATTTCCTTTTCGCACCGCAAAGCATTTTTATTTTATAAACTTATTCAAATCTAGTTTGTTTAATTTTAATATTTAATTTGAAGTCAAATTGTTGATTTAATGTTCAAATCTCATATTTATTTCTAATTATTTATTCAACTTTGAAACTTGGGTTTCTTAGACTTTAATATATATTTAATAGGATAAAGAATTATCAAAATTTAAATGAAAAATTCAAAAGTTTTGCTAACTATTTAAATTTTCATATTTTTATTTATTGTGTTAAGATAAAGTTTTATCATATTCATAAAAAATAATAATAATAACAATAAAGGATCACTCTTGAAATTGTCTATAGCTATAAAAAATTTATATACATAAAACTAATAATTTCCTGACTTATTTAATATAAAGTCGGTAGCGCAAGTGGGCCCACGGTTGACATGCAATGCCCAATTGCCGGCCCATGCTAAAAATGAGTTTTTTAGAAAATTTAATATTAATTCCAAATTTTAAGATTTTTCCAAATGAATTTTTTCTATATTGATAGATTTATTATGAACCAAATTCAAACTTAAGGTAGAAATTAAATGTGAAATTTAAATTTAAGTGTTGAAATAAGTCACTTCAAATTTAAATGATGAGTCATTAAAGAAAACTTTGAATGATTAAAAATATTAAAATTGAAAATTAACCTTTTTCTAAATTAAAAAAAAAAAAAAAGGAATTGGCATTTCTTCGAGGATGTTTGGACGATGACCGGAAGGCAGCGGCAGACTTTTGTTTCTCCTCGTGAGTTTCTCGTGGGGCGGAAAATGAGTGATAACAACGCAGCTTTGCACACTAGTGGTGAAGGCTCGAAAAGGGCCACCCCTTCAACAATTCTATCCGTATCTTAGAGAAGGATAAGCCACGGATTTATACCCAATTTCCCATTTCAAACCGAGGCCTCGCATACTTGAGGAACACCCACTAAGAAATTCCCCCATTTCCACCGCCCATTGCCTCTCATTCAAAGAGCCCAAGCAAGCGAAGGGGGCCTTCTTAGCTGGGATTTCTGCAATTCTGCGTATAATGGCTTGCAGACTTGCGGATTCCTTGTTTCTTTTCACTGTATGTCCCGCCATGTCTCAGTTTTGGTTTTTGTGTTCTTCGTTTCTTATTGTTTTGGTTTGATTATCAGGGCCCCCATCAGAATTATGCTCGAACCCAGAAAATTGCATCCCATAACGCTCCGGGTATGTATTGGTATCTTTCTTTTGAGTTTTGAGCTATTCAATTAGCTGAATTATCGGCATTCACTTGATAGACTGAATTGCTTAGCAGTTGTCTGATACAGTAGAAGGCTACATGCTTTGAAGATTGAATTCCATTTGCATTGTTTTCTTTATCTCATTTTGGGTTGTTTAAGTTTTTCTTTCTGCTGTCCCTTTGAACATAAATAGCTTAGATTTCCATTGTCAATTTTGGTGGTTCAAACATGCTTATTCCGATAGACAGGTATATTGGATGTGAAGGGGAAAATAGTATTCCAGAAGAAAATAAAGCGACAAAACTATCTACTTCCTGTGAAGAGGGCTGCAATTTTACGGGCTGTTGCCGTTCCAGTTGCACCACCATCTTCTTCAGCAGACGGTGCTGAATATCGAAAACAATTATCAGAAAGCTATGGATTCGAGCAAATCGGAGAACCACTTCCTGAAAATGTTAGGCTAAAAGATATCATTGAGTCCCTTCCAAAAGAGGTAGTTTATTTGCTGCAACATTATAGTGTTCGACATCGGAGCCTGAGGCATTTGCAACTTTTTGTTGTCAAATAAAATTCTGATGATCTTCAGTTTATGTTTATAGTTACTTACATAGCCTAATTAGTTCATGTTCATGTTTCTTTTCAATTTTTAAAGGTGTTTGAGATCAATGATGTGAAAGCATGGAAATCTGTTTTAGTATCTGTAGCTTCCTACACATTAGGCCTCGTCGTGATTGCGAAAGCTCCGTGGTATCTACTACCTTTGGCTTGGGCATGGACCGGAACTGCAATAACAGGGGTTAGTCTTATTGCTTTCCTATCTATTCTCTCATACTTGTTGGACTTGCAACTCGGAATACTGAAGTTACTTTCCTTTTTCCTCCTCAAGTTCTTTGTTATAGGTCATGATTGTGCTCACAAATCATTTTCAAGGAACAAGTTAGTGGAAGATATTGTGGGTACTTTGGCTTTCATGCCTTTAATATACCCATATGAGCCTTGGCGGTTTAAGCATGATCAACATCATGCAAAGACAAACATGTAGGACTAATCTCTCCCTCCTCTCTATCTCTATCAAAAACGCTTATTTTATCCGTATCTTCTTGCATACGCATAGTTTGATATCGTTCCATCATATAGTACGAAGACATCTAGTTAAGCAATGCAAAAGCTCTGATCATTAGAATTGAGAGAACAAAATGAATGGGGCTTAATGTGCCATTATCCATAGCTTGATAGTGCGGTGGTTTGTACACATATCTTATTTTCCCGACACTGTCGAGCATGCAATCGTTCTTCCTTGTATCTTTGGATCAATTAAGCTTGAAAAACTAAATGTATGACTATGATAATTAGGAATCAATATCAGGATGACTTAGGTTTCTCCCTTTCATCTTTTATTTTAGCTGAAGTTCCATTTTTATTCTTATCCACGCATATAGGCTGAAAGAAGATACAGCTTGGCATCCTGTGTGGAAAGAGGAATTTGATTCAGCACCTCTTCTGCGTAAAGCAATCGTATATGGATATGGTCCGTTTCGTCCGTGGATGTCTATAGCTCATTGGTAAGTCGGATGGTTCCTTTGTAAGAATAACTCGACTTTAATATCGAGGTCTCTTGCATGTGATTTAACCAATGTCTTGCTCTTTCTTTCATTAATATGCAACAATCTGTTCTTATGCATAATAGGTTGTTGTGGCACTTCGATTTGAAAAAGTTCAGACCAAATGAAGTGAAAAGAGTGAAGATAAGCCTAGCTTGCGTTTTTGCATTCATGTTTATTGGATGGCCATTGATTATCTACAAGACCGGAATTATTGGATGGGTCAAGTTCTGGTTAATGCCGTGGCTAGGCTACCACTTTTGGGTAACATCATTTTTTTGGTTCAAGAATTTAATTGTTCTTTTAGTCAATGTTTACCGACTTACAGTTCTTTTTATTTCTTGCTTAGATGAGCACTTTCACCATGGTCCATCACACTGCTCCCCATATACCGTTTAAAGCTTCAGAAGAGTGGAACGCAGCTCAAGCACAGCTCAATGGAACAGTTCATTGTGCTTATCCCCAGTGGTACTAAATCATTCATTTCAGTGTTTTCTTCTCTGATCTCTCTCTTGCTTAGCTCAATAGTGGTAAACTAGAAGTTTGTTCATTGTTTGGGCTAGTTCTAAGCTAATAAGGGGTGTTTATTTGCTCCCTTCGACAGGATCGAGATTCTCTGCCACGACATTAACGTGCACATTCCCCACCATATTTCGCCAAGAATACCGAGCTATAACTTACGAGCAGCCCACAAGTCTCTAAAAGAAAACTGGGGAAAGGTAATGGCATTAACTGAATCCATGTCTGCATTGTCTGCCTTATATATTGCATCTATTTTCCCCTATTGATTCTAACAATCCTAGTTCTTTTGTTCCATTCCCCACAATGAATTCTATAGCATCTGAACGAGGCTTCATGGAATTGGCGATTAATGAAAACGATCATGACGATATGCCATGTCTACAGTAAAGAGGAAAACTACGTCGCTTTTGACCGACTCAAACCCGAAGATTCTTATCCCATTAAATTCCTCAGGAAAGTTATGCCTGATCTTGCTTGATTTATCTTCAAGCTTTAGGACATACAGACACTTTGCTTGTTTCTTTCTCCGCAAACTTTGAGGAATGAATGGAAGGAATCTTGGTGGCCTGCCTTATACTTAGTTAACAGAAAGTAATGATTTGGTGAACCATAAAAGAGAGACCATGTGATTTCTGAAACAGAGAAATGTTACTTTTAACAACTTTAGAGCCGTAGGGGGTTTGGTTTTGATTCTTTTGGTATTAGCAGTTGCATCTCCCTGCTTGTCCTCTCCATAGATTGTTTCTCTTTCACCACCAGATCTTTGGTTGGTTCATATCTCAGTGAGAGTTCGTTTAATAAAACTATCCTTTTCTTAAGAACGAGGTTGAGATGAAAGAATATAGAGATTATTAATTCATGTAACAATGGCAAAATCCATACAAACTGTTCGCTCTAACACTTCCTCTAAATTTTTCGTTCTGGTTTCTCCGAATCCGAATCAAGAGGTCCTGCTATGTACATCTTTGTATTCCTTCACCTAACCTATATCTTACAAATCTAAAAGCCAAGAAGAGAACCCTTTTGATATCAGGAAGAAACAAACCATTAGGTGAATGTTCATAATACGGGCGCAGGTGGTGTCTCCCATATGTCGAAAACATTTTCCTCGCTGTGAAGTGCGAAAAGGCGA
Organism: Cucurbita maxima; assembly: GCF_002738345.1. Classification (NCBI taxonomy): domain Eukaryota; kingdom Viridiplantae; phylum Streptophyta; class Magnoliopsida; order Cucurbitales; family Cucurbitaceae; genus Cucurbita; species Cucurbita maxima. The sequence goes on from NW_019272018.1 coordinate 5,000,932, forward strand.
TCACCGCCAATAGAGAAGTCATAGATTGAACCACCAAAGCTTCGTCGGAGCCGGGACGTTAAAACCCAGTCAGGTCCACACAATACTGATATGGAATCATTCATGGATGAAAATAGTTGCCCCTCATGTAATGCTAACTTGGGATAGCATGGCTCTTCTGGCATCTTCCCTTTCATTAGCCTGCTTCTTGAACTCCACCTTATGCTTCTTCCTCCACTGCTGCTTCTCAAATCCAAGAACCCCAAATCTTCGTACTCGTTTACTACGCAGATTGAACTGTTCTCTTCCATGGCTATGGCGTCTCGTACTCGCTTCTCATCTACAGTCAATGGAGCTCCAATGTCCGACCAAGACCAGACCATTTTCTTCTCCCTGAAATCCAACAGGCTAATGTAACAATTGTCTTTCCTAGGAAACAGGGTAGCAACCAATAAGCAATTGGTTCCATTCAACCATTGAAGCTTGTCGGCATCCCCAAGTGACCAACCTGCAGGTTCATAGAAGAAATCTGTTTGTTTTCCTGTCATTTGATCCCAAACGCCAATTCCATACTCATTGCTTCTACCTTTACAACTAGAGAATATTTTATAATCTGAACTGAAACTTAAAGCTCCGGCTGTGCAGCTCTTTACCTGATTCTCATGACTCACTTGAAACTTATGCCGGAGCTGGCCGGTCGACTTGCAGAACAGACCCATTCCGCCGTCACAGCGGCCTAATCTCTCACATACACTGATCATGATATTCTCCGCATCGATCCATCCTACGTCGTTGACTCGCTGATAATCGAGATTGATCGGAGGGTGTTCGTCAAGCATCCAATCGTAGACGTGAACCATACAGCCATGAGCAATGCAGCAACCACCATCGGGACCGGCTCGGATGGCGGTACCGTCTCCCGGGGCTTGGCCTGTCACAGAACGGGAAAGCTTCAATCTATTGCCGTCGAATTGGCCCCATTTGGCAGAGCGGAAATGGTCCTGCAAGCCAAAGAAGAGGGCCTCTCGATAGAGGAGTTTCTCCGGCACATTCGACGGAACGTAGAGTTCTCCGGTGCGTAAGAGATCAAGAAGCACGGCGAAGCAATCAGGGTTCCGATCAATGAAGAATTCATCGGAATTAAGCGATTGTAAATCCCAATTGTCATCGAAAAGTGACCCAAATAGAGAATTCCGGCGCGCATTCGCGATAGTTGTAGCCGTCGTTTCAAACATTCTACCCCCAACATTGAATCTCACCCTATCTTTCTGAATTCTCATGATTAAGTTCCCTAGAAACGGGGAGACCCAAATGGGGTTTTGCAATTGGAAACGGATTAAACTTCCCCTTCAAGATAAACCAAATTTCTCGAGTATTGCAGGAGAGTTAAAACAGAGGAATTATCTCTCCTGCGAAGTTGGAGAAAACAAATAGGCTAAAATTAGAAGACAAACCAACCAAGAGATAATCAAACATGAACAGAGCACTGAATCAACAAGATCAAGAAGCTTGAAGCTTGTAAGAGAGAGATTACACAAGTCCCAAGCTGAAAACAGAGGAAAGCAAAAGAATGGAGGAAATTGATGATCTGTAGATACTTTTTTTCAATGCTGTGTTCATTTATTCCATATATTTTAAGATTTACTTTTGGTTATTTATCTTAATTTTCTATTAATAAACATTTAAGAGTAAAGTATAAAGTTTTTTAAGTCTAAAAACTAAATAAAAACTAAACTCAAAATTCAAAACTAAAAGTTTAATTCGAAATTTAAAAATAAAAAATGAGAATCGACTTAATTCATTTCTGGCAATTAATAAAATATCAGCCACCCCTAAGGAACCGTGTCTTCTGGACATAATTAATTTCGCTCCCCTCTATTTGCATTAATTAAAAAGGTAGACCTGCGAAGTTGTTTAATTACAGTTCATCCCCCAACAATTTCATTTATTTTATTGGATAATAATATTTTGAATGACATTAGGGAATTAATACGGTCCTATCATTTTGACCACAATTACTGTTTCATTCAATTTTTTTAAAAAGAATAATATTTATTTTTCTTTTTTAATAATTATTTTATCTGGGAATTACTATTTTATTTAAATATTTATTTGTGTAAGATACATCATCCCGTTACGTTAAAGAAAAGCATCGATATCGAGGCGCAGAACTCTCTTCATTTTATATTTTATTTTCTAATAAAATATTTTGGTTCTTTATTATTATTATTATTATTATTATTATTATATAAATGACTGAGGTTGTTGGAATGGGAGATGGGTGAATGACCGTACTCAAAGCATCCTCAATTTTTCTTGAACTTAAAGTGATTAAGAGATGGCTTCTTCAAACGTCACACCATTTATTTTTTGAGTTAATATTCAATTATATAAAGTATTATTTATTCTTAAAATCAAGGCCAATGGGCTTTAAACAGAAATCACCGGCCCATATAGGAGTTGACCAATACTTGGGCTTGTTTATAAAGCCCAACTGAGCCCAAGAAATAGATACTCTTTCTTTGGATTTTCTAATAAGCTTTTCTCATTATAAATAAATATATAAATAAGCGAATTTATGTATTAATAACATTTATTCATTTTATGGAACATATTAAATAACATGTCTGAATAATTATTTGTTTCTTTAAAATTCCAATGAATAATAATAATAATAAATGTATTTATAAAGTTTGTGGGGATCATGTTTGTGTTTGTACAACCACTAATAAATTTCAATTTTATATAATATAATTTGGTATTTATCACGTAGATTCGTCAAATATTGGGAAGAAGGTTATAATTAAAAAAAAAAAAAGGGTAAAAAAAGTGATTATTAATTAGGATAAGAAAGCAACATTTACTTAGAGACTGAGGAATGTTTGTAATTATGAAAAGTCATTATGTCTGTTGAGTTATTTTTACTCAATTAATATTCATCATTAATCCTCTTTTTTTTTTTTCCTTTAATTTTTCTCTATAAAATTGCATGCTCCAATGCAAAATCATTTAACTAATTTTATTTAATAATAATTTATATCTCCACAAATACTTGGTAATTATTATTTGGGCCCATAATCTTCCTTTTTTTTATTTTTTTTCCCTTTCTTTTAATTCATTTTTCTATAGTTGAATTAATAATGTTCATATTTCTTTAAGTAATTATTTAATTTCTATTTCAATAAAGTATTTTCTTTTACGGTACTTATGGCACCCACATTATAATATTAATATTTTAAAGTAGGGTGAATTTAGAATTATATCATAAAGGCATTTGATAAAAAGTAGAGATAATTTAGGATGGTGCTTTAAATCTATGCTTTGAAATTTAATAACATTGTTTCTTCTTTTTTCAATATAAAAAGTACCATGTAATATTATCTGTAAAAACGTATACGATAGAGATAAAGTCGAGCTTGTAGCTTAAAGGATTAGAGCACATGACTAAGAACAACAGCGTCCGAGGTTTGAATCCCTTCTCGTCCACAACCAGTTAATAAGGGAGAGACTTTTCTCTCTGGAGGTAGAAAAATCGTTATTACGATAGCAGTACTTTTATTTGATTTTTATGTAGAGATTTAGAAGAACGACTTTAGGTGAAGCTTTTTCGTGGCTTAGTTTCATTTTCTCTTTTGCTTTGCAACTCGTCTTAACACATGCAATACAACTTGTTGCATACTAGAGCATTCTTTCATCCATTGACTTCGTCTCCACGGAGTGTTCTTAATCCAATGCTCTCAAGTTGATTTAGGGAGTTAGGAAAATTTTCGAAATAAGTGAAATACGAATACTATTCTCTGAGAACGAGAGTGACGTTAGCATCATTTATTAATAATGTAGGGTCAAACTACATAAAAAGAATTAATTATACAAGAGATATTTGAATCAAACATAAGGAACGGGTATTCATAGAATTTTCTTAGACAACGAGAATACTACATTCTCTTCGTTCGTACTATAATTTTGTCTTAAAAAAATATTCTTTAATATAAGTAAACTTCACACCATTTTTAAAAGAATGCTAACATAATACGTAATAAATGGAAGGGTCATCAATGGTCGGTTCATACCAGAGAAAACATTTTCTCTTGGTTCATGTTGGAATATTTTGTTAAAATATATTTTAGTTATGATTTTAGACTTTGCATCCTTTTTAAAAAAGTATATTAAACGACAAACAATAAATGAAACAAGTATCCATATTCTCGTGGTAACTCATGAATGATATGTTTTCTCGAGGTGGAGAGTCTTAAAACATAGGACCAGGGCATTGAAAGTTGGGCACCAACAGTGTTAAAAATTGAATTCTCCGCGTAGGCAAACATGGGAAGAAGGTGTGATGGCTGAGACTACTTGAATGCGAAGCCTGTCCTTCCTTTTCATGCGCATGATGATAAATAGATAGCTTTAAACACAAACTTCGCCTTCAAAAAAGTTAAGCCCTTACCTCCAAATGGGAATCTTCTAAAGGGATCTTTCTTTCTCATACTCAAAAGTTCGTATGTATTTCAATGAGTTGGTGCTAATAAATTATGATTTTGAATATTTGATCGGTCTTTTTGGGTGTAGGAGCAGTTGGGTCTTGGAAATGATGATAATGCCCATTTCTTCTCCTCATTCACAGGGAAGTTTTGGATTAAAATGTTTTGCCTGAGACTATTATCAGGATCGTTTTGAATACAAATTCCCCGTTGTCCAAAACCCCAGATTTTTATTTGCCCAAACAAATGATGATCTATCTGCACTCAGTCAAGAAAGAATCATTGAATTCCCACCAAGAAGTTCTGATAAATTCGCCAACCTCCTCATTTATGAACCCCAACCCTCTCTAACTCTGCCTTTTATACTTCCTTTTCCCCTCCCCCTTCCTCATTTAACACTCCCACAGTCTCTTTTTCTCATGGAAGCTCTGCTGAAATATCAATCAAATTTGCTGAACATTCGTCACTTCCAGACAAGGTAAGCTCAGAGACCGTCCTTGAAACCTAGAGATTTCGGGTGTTGCTGTTTTCGCTATGTTTTTTTGGCCTCTGTAAAGGTTTGGGAAATGGACTGTGGCTTTTTAGAGGGTTTCAGAATCCAGGAAAGTTGCCGGAGATGGACCCGGGACCATTCACGAGAGATTCCCAGTGAATAAGTAATGGTGGTTTGGAAAATTTAAAAGGGGGTGGGATTTGAGATTCTGGGTTGGCTCTGTGTATCGATATTTCTCATTTTCAAGGTTTTTTCCTGATGGGTTTTCGTTTGTTCGGTTCCATTTTAGTTCTTGCACTGTTCTTCAAACATATGGCATGTCAACAACCTAATACAGATGGGTTTTATATCTCTGAGTTCTTGAAGAAGGTGGGCTTGAACTCTTCTCATGTCTATAATTTCTCGGCTCCTGTTTGTACATGGAAAGGGGTTTTCTGTGACAAAGATGTAAATGTTATCGAGTTCGTGGCTTCTGGTGTTGGCCTCTCCGGCGCTATTCCCGACAACACTGTCGGCAAACTCAGCAGACTTCAGAGTTTGGATCTTAGCAACAACAAAATCACTGGATTTCCTACGGATTTTTGGAGCTTAGGCCTACTCAAGAGGCTCAATCTCTCTTCCAACTTGATTTCTGGACCTCTCGGAGACAGCATTTGCAACTTCGGACAGCTTGAAAGTGTTGACATTTCCATCAACGAATTCTCTGGGAAAATACCAGAATCTATAAGCTCATTACTTAGTCTCCGAGTCCTGAAATTAGACCATAACAGGTTTGGTGGAAGCATCCCATCAGGAATTCTTAACTGTCAATCTCTGGTTGTCATGGACGTTTCGTGCAATCAGCTAAATGGGTCACTTCCTGATGGCTTTGGGGCTGCATTTCCCAAGCTTGAAAGCTTGAACTTTGCGGGAAATGGGATTCATGGCCGTGATTCAGATTTTTCTGGGCTCATAGCCTTGGCAGCTCTTAACTTATCTGGAAACTTGTTTCAGGGTTCGGTTATGGGCTTGTTCAAGGAGCAGTTGAAGGTGTTAGACGTCAGTAGAAATCAATTTCTTGGTCACATTTCTCAGGCACAGCTGAATTCTAGTTATAACTGGTCTCATTTGGTGTATCTGGACTTGTCTGAGAATCAGCTCAGTGGAGACATTTTCCATGTTTTGGAGCGCGCCCAAAATCTCAAGTACCTTAATCTTGCTTGCAATAGATTTAGCAGCCTGGAATTTCCACATGTTCAATTGCTTTCGAGTTTAGAATACCTTAATCTATCCAGATCCGGCCTTATGAATCACATTCCTCCTGAAATCTCAAATTTGAGTCATTTGAATACTCTTGACATCTCCCAGAATCATCTTATGGGGAGAATCCCGTCTTTGAGCGTCAAAAACCTCCAGATTCTTGATGTTTCATGGAACAATTTGAGTGGAGAGATCCCCCTATCGCTCTTAGAAAAACTTCCATGGATGGAGAGATTCAACTTTTCCTACAATAACTTAACCTTCTGTGATTCAAATATTTCCTTCAAAACCCTCCAAGCAGCCTTCCTTGGGTCAGCAAATAGCTGCCCCATTGCTGCAAATCCGAGTCTTTTCGTTAGAAAACCCAGTAAACACGAGGTCTTGAAGCTGGCTCTGGCTGTTACTTTCTCCATGATCTGCCTACTTCTAGCAGTGATATTTCTAGCATTCGGATGCAGAAGGAAAAGCAGGACGTGGGTCGTAAAGCAGGCCTCTTACAAAGAAGAGACTAATATTTCAGGGCCTTTTTCTTTCCAGACTGATTCAACCACATGGGTGGCTGATGTTAAGCAGGCAACGTCGGTTTCGGTAGTAATTTTTGAGAAGCCATTGTTGAATATAACCTTTGCTGACTTATTATCTGCAACTTCAAATTTCGACCGGGGCACTCTATTGGCAGAGGGCAAGTTTGGCCCTGTATACAGGGGATTTCTACCTGGAGGAATTCATGTGGCTGTGAAAGTTTTGGTTCATGGTTCTACATTGACAGAACGGGAAGCTGCAAGAGAACTTGAGTATCTTGGTCGAATTAAACACCCCAATCTTGTGCCATTAACTGGATATTGCTTGGCTGGGGATCAAAGAATTGCCATCTATGATTATATGGAGAACGGGACCTTGCAGAATTTGCTCCATGACCTGCCATTGGGTGTTCAAACAACGGAGGACTGGAGCACGGATACGTGGGAGGAAGTTGACAACAATGGAATAGAAAATGTTGGTTCAGAAGGTACATTAACAACTTGGAGATTCCGTCACAAAATTGCACTAGGTACTGCTCGAGCGCTCGCATTTCTTCACCATGGGTGTTCGCCTCCAATCATTCACAGAGATGTTAAGGCCAGTAGCGTTTACCTGGATTATAACTTGGAGCCCAGATTATCAGATTTTGGACTGGCTAAGGTTTTTGGCAATGGTCTAAGTGAAGAGATCTCCCGTGGTTCACCCGGTTACACGCCACCAGAGTTCTTACAGCTCGAGAACGACTCTGTAACACCAAAAAGTGATGTATACTGCTTTGGTGTTGTCCTGTTTGAGCTTGTTACTGGTAAGAAGCCAATTGGAGATGAGTATCCTGAAGGAAAAGAAACAGATTTGGTGAGTTGGGTTAGAGGACTTGTTAGAAAGAATCAAGGATCAAGAGCTATTGATCCGAAAATTCGAGGTACAGGACTAGATGATCAAATGGAGGAGGCCCTTAAGATTGCATACCTATGCACAGCCGACCTTCCATCTAAACGACCGAGCATGCAGCAGATAGTTGGACTTCTAAAGGACATCGAACCGATGGCTTAGACGATGAACAATCAACAAGAAAAGCATTGGGGTTCTTTTGGTCTCCCTTCTCTGATGCTGCAAGGGGAAGTGTACAGAATAGTCATCCTGGAAAGATACGTTTCAAAATGTTTATGTATTTCTTCTTTCCTCATGTCATTGTGCAACATCAGAATTTTATATCAAATATAGAGTTTGTCCTGGGAACTGAAAATTGAGGAATTTCCACCAAAATTTTGTTGATATTCATTTCTTTCATATCTTTTGTGCACCCTCTAAAGAATAACCAAAGTTGATAGCTAACTTAGTATACTAACTGATATGGCCAAGGTCATGAATTTTATCTTTTATATGATATGAGAGGATGACAGTCACTTTCTTATTACTATTTAGACAATCCCCGATCCTTACTAGAGTAGATAGGGGTCTTATTACTATTTAGACAATCCCCGATCCTTACTAGAGTAGATAGGGGTCAAAGGATTCTTATTGGTGTAAAATAGCCTTAGCCTCATTTACTCCCAGTGAAATAGCAGCTACGCCCCTTGGTTCCGAGAGTTTGGACTAATCTCAGTCTCTAAGCTCTTTATGGCAGCTAGTCTAGATCGATTTATAAGAGGATTGAAAATCTTTCTTTGTTAAGATAAAGGAGATATCGGAAATTCTAGACAAAAGAAAGGTTTGGAACCTCTAACCGAGACAAGGATGCACCTTTCTCTCTAAGCCTAGAAGCAAGTCAAGCTGAAAGAAAATCTATAAACCTAGGTAGGTTGAGGATGCTGCTGGTGATATCCAATGCGTTAGTCCTTTTCCATCATTCTTTTCAATTGAGGGTGCCTCCAAGAGACCTTCAACTTGCCGTGAGCTTTATGGAAATTAAACCATCGCTCACGCTTGGGACCATTGTTGGAGCTCAAATCTATTTCATGTACTTTTGGCTGTAAATAAGAGACATCCCTATGCATGTGCACCCCTCTGCCCATTATGCCAATTCAGGTAAGTTTTATGAACTTATTTCTGCCAATTAACATTAAAACTTGAAGAACATTCATGTAAATATGATCGCAAAACAGCCCTCTAGTAGAATTAAAAACAATGATCCCTCCACCAGCAAAGAACAACCACAACATCAAACGAGGGAAGGGGGAAGGAAAAGAAGCATTTACTTGATTAGATGGAGTTTCTGGCCACCAACTCCTTTCAACAGCCACAGCCATTATTTAAAAATCTCATGCCTGTTGACCCCACCAGCTCAGCTTGGCATTTTTTCAAACAGTTAAAGGTCAATGCGAAAATGTGAATCTCACGCATCACCCCACTAAGGATTTGGTGGATTGATGGAGGCGTATGATGCTGAGTAACATGCCCATTGCCTCTCTACTGAGCCGACAACATTTCGAGTCCCAAAATTGAGTATATAAACTTATAATCGCTTCAAAAGTTGTATGTAAAACAACAAGAAAAACCAAAGATATTCACGTTTCTAAAGAACTGATGTGACCACTCACAAATTATTTATCTATGCCCGTCACTCCAATTTTATTACACAATATTATTTTTCGTTTTTTTTTTTTTTTTTTTTTTTGTCTTCTTATTTTTGGGTGTGATAAGAATAAAGATAAAGATTAAAGGTTACTTTTGCAAAAAATGTGTGGAATATTTTGTAATGACTTTGGATTAATTTTGCAATAAAGAAAGAAAAGAAAAGAAAAAGCATGGATTCGTTTGATATATTTCTATGTATGCTTGAAATAGTCAACAAAATTCTTATTCTCTACGCCTCTTACTTTAAGCAAATAAATAAAAATATTATCATAAATATCAAAAATGAATTTACAAGTTTATAAACTTTTAATTAATTAACATTTTAATTGGGCCAAAAGCAGGTCTTTTTTTTTTTTTTTTTTTTTTTACGTTTTTAAAAGAAAAAAATGGAAAATGCAATGCGCCACCGTCATGATTGTTCAAAACATGTTGTTTGTGACTATAATGCCCCAAGATACTTTAGGGGGACGTGTCTAGTTGTCCACTCTTCTTATATGAGTTGTACACTGTCAAAGTTGTGGTTGTTGCTTATTCGCTTTTAGCCTATAACATTGCTTTCTTTAAAATTATTTTCAACCTATGTTCTCTCTCACGTTTTCTAAACACATTTATCTTAACCATGACTCAAGGCTCAAGCATACACTAATATTGTCTGCGAAGTTCGAATCTTACCCGACTAACATGTTCTCTATTTTAGAACAAGTGCTGCATAATCGTTATCCTGCTGTTACAAGAGTGCAATTGTGTGACACAGTACTCTTAGTGTAAATGAATTTCTTTTTTTCATGATATACTAATAAGAATGGAAGACCCTGCGTACATGATTGATAGAAGGTTGGTCCATTTGATGCGAGAGAGGTATATGTACAATCGGATTTTGTGGTATATTTATTTGTAGTGAGTGGGGCTTCTTTCTCGTTAAACGGCACATAAAAAGTATCTTTACTTTAATTTATAAAAATGAGAGAATCGAGACACCATAGTACGGTATAAAGAAGAACCATGTAATGAAAATCTAATTCAAATTTACTCCAAATTCAAAGGTTTCGGAATAATCATGTGATTAAATACGAAAAAAATTAGTATTTTGTTATAAATAAATTTAATTTTATATTTAAAATAGATGAATGTATGTATGTATGTATGTATGTATATATATATATATATAATTAAATACGACTATATTCTCTTTCTCGTTGGTCTTTTAGGAAAGCAAAAATATAAAGCAATCCGAATATTAAAAAAAAAAACGCCATGCATGGAAAAAGCGGTACGAAACGGCGATTGGAATGCGGGAGAGAGAAATCCAACGGCCACGATTTCATCTCTCTCAATTCGGAATTTGCGCCTCTGAAAAAGTCTGGAATATTAGAGCGGATTGCTTCGTCATCTTCAGTAAGGGGACATTGAGGACTGTGCGGGTGACTTTGCGAGAGCAACACAGAACAAGGGCCTGAAATCGAGGAGGGACAAACGACGGTGCAGCGATGTCGGACGAGGAACACCACTTCGATTCTAAGGCCGACGCCGGAGCGTCCAAGACTTTCCCTCAGCAAGCTGGTACCATTCGCAAAAATGGCTACATCGTAATCAAGAACAGGCCCTGCAAGGTTTTTTCCTTTTTCCTTTTTCTCCATACCGTTTTGAAACTCGCGTTGATCATCCATGGATTATATTTTGGGCTTTTTTATAATCTTTTTGAGCTTTTCGACTACATTCTTTATTATAATTTTTCTTTTTATCTCTCTGTTTTCTGAAAGGGTAGACGTTTGATTGCTTCGCTTGTTTCGATACTTCTATTTCTAAGTGAAGATGGTCCCTAACTTTTAACTCGGTGACTAATGATTATAGCAATTGTTACTCCCTCATTGATTTAGGTTATTTTTCCCCTTTAATTTCTCTTTGTGGGGCCTTCTGCTTTTGGATTCCTTCAAGTATTTATAGAATAGTTCTACACAAGTATTGTGGATGAATTATAAAGTAAGTTTTCCTGAAAGGATTTTGGTTGTCCTTTTGGGGCTTTCCCATCCCGGCTTCCCTCAAAGTTTTAAAATGTGATCTCACAATAAACTATTGAATAGGTCGTGCAAGATTTGACATAATTGGTTTGGTGTAAGTGCAAGACTGAAAAATTCAGGGTCACGGGTTCATTATCTTTAATGGCAAGTGATTCTTTCACTTCAGTTGGATCAGGATGCGTAATGAAATATGCAGCCTTGGTCTGTCAGAAATGTAGCTTGTGCATGTGTTGTCCTTATTAAGTATTTTGAGATGGACTTGGCTTCTTGACTTGTTTGAGTTTCGCTATGGGACATGCCATTAAACAGTTCAATTGGGTCATGCTGTCATATCCTATATATACCATTATCGCCAATGTCCCTGTTGTGTTGCACATTAACAAACAATGAGGTAGATGTTAAGCTAAAATGTTAACAGCGGATATAATCTTCATGTTGCAATTATCTTCTTAGTATTAATAGAACTTGTTTGAAGTGCATTAACGATGCTTTGAAAGAAATGTTTTTGAAGTGGATTTGCTTTGCTTCTCATTCCCAGAAAGAAATATGCTGTATGTCACAATCACACTCTTATGGGATGATTGTCAGCGATTAAGCGACATTTACTCTCACCATTAAGTGAATCAGCAGACTCAAAATCGTGTCTCTTTCAGTCGTATGATGTATACCCAAGCCTCTGTCCCCATTTTAAGAAGAAGGTTTTAGAAAACGGGGGTAAAAAAAGATTTTAAAGAGAGAGTTTGGAAAGAGAGTTTGAAAGGAAGATTAGAACCAACGAAGAAAGCAATGTTATAAGCTAGTAAGTAAAGAAAGCAACATAACGGCTTAGATAACATATAACTCTGGGTAGGAAGAATTGACAACTAGTCGCATCTCCTCGAAACGTCATACGCTTAGAAAATACAATAAGAAACTATACATCATGAAAGCGGTAAAGGGAAGCAATAAAGTGGTCAACACAAGGGGTTTGACATGCAATGGGCGTGTGGCCATGGGCAACTCGCTTTGGACAGACATGACCAGGACACTATGCTTGTCTCCTTGTGTTTCTGTCAAATATGATAATATTGCTGAACTTTTACTCGTGGGCAGCTCATGACTTCCGCTACATACCAGGGCATATACCATCGGTTTTTTCTTGACTCTCTTCCATTCAGGTTGTTGAAGTTTCCACTTCAAAAACTGGAAAGCATGGACATGCGAAGTGTCACTTTGTGGCAATTGACATATTCAATGGAAAGAAACTTGAAGATATTGTTCCTTCTTCTCACAACTGTGATGTAATTTCTTTGCAACTCTCTTCTCATGTTTGATTCTATTCTTCCAATGGAACTGTTTTCATTATTCTTCATATTACGGTGCTTTTGCAGGTTCCCCATGTTAATCGTACTGACTATCAGCTGATTGATATATCTGAGGATGGTTTCGTAAGTTTTAATCATACTTTTACATGATGTCCACCCCCCCCCCCCCCCCCCCCCCCC
>NW_019272018.1:5013830-5030467 GCF_002738345.1 Cucurbita maxima
CCCCCCCCCCCCCCCCCCCCAGGTTTATAAAAAGATTAGTAAAAAGATTAGATGTGTAATGGCCTAAGCCCACCGCTAGCAATTATTATCCTCTTTGGACTTTTCCTTTCGGACTTCCCCTCAATGTTTTTAAAACGTGTTTGCTAGGGAGAAGTTTCTACATCCTTATAAAAAATGCTTTGTTTTCCTCTCAACTGTTGTGAGATCTCACAATTGGAATCCTACAGTCCTTGTAGCATGACGATCTCGAGTCTTGACCGATGGATACATAATTTTGCAGGTCAGTCTGCTTACTGAAAATGGAAACACTAAGGATGACCTGAGGCTTCCCACCGATGATAATCTGCTTACGCAGGTACACATGATGATACAGTTAAGTCATTACTAAGTAGCTTTCTGCAATGTCATAAATTGTTTCATTCATTTTCATGTCAATAGCTTAAAGATGGGTTCGCTGAAGGAAAAGATCTTGTTCTAACGGTTATGTCTGCAATGGGAGAGGAGCAGATCTGTGCTCTCAAGGACATCGGTCCTAAAGGCTAAACACAAAGCTTTGGCTACATCTGATGGCTTAAAATCCCCCAAACCAAAGTTCTATCAAGTATGTTACATGTAATAAAACCATATTATCAGCACTACTTAATGTCTACTGATCCTTGGACAATGCCGAAAGGATTGGATACATATTTACTTTTAAAACTGCCTGTTGACAACGTATCATTTGAACCCTTTTTGAGTTTGCCAAAGATCTTGGAATCCGCTTGTTCAGGTTGTCAGCCTGTAATGAAATAGGAAGATAAGCTCACGTTTGTGCTGTTCATCTGGTCTCTTTTCCCTTTATTCTTTCATTAAAGGTTATTATTAAGGGCATTTTAGGCAATGAGTGGCTGTTGTTTCCACGATCCAACCGAGGAAAACAAGTTCGACCTTCACAATTATACGATATTGTCTATATAAACTCTCATGGTTTTACTTTGGTTTTCTTGAAATGTCTCCTACCAATGAATACGAATGGTTTGCTTATAAATCTAAAATTAGCCAATGTGATACTTCCTCTTGACTCATTATTGTTCAAGAAGACTCAAACGTATACTCTCTTGTTTTTAGGTGTATGTATGAATTAGGTGAATCAATTGAACTGGATTCAAGTTCATTTACTTTTAAAAAGGTTAAAAATGTTGATTTTTCTACTTATTTTTTTGAAGGGCACTCAAATAATATATTTTAAAATTCTAATTGAAAATGAATAGTTTTAAAGTTGGCTGAATTTTGAGGGAAATTTCCCTCCAAATTGGCCACTTATTTATTAAATTAAAGATTAAAACTAATTATGGGTTTTAAAAATAATACAGGGGACATTGATAATTAAAAATATTCTTTCCGATTTTAATGCACAAAATCTTTGTCTAGCTAAATTAAATAATAAATACCAATTATAAAGTAAACAATACAATTTTAATTTACCCCAATTTTTAAATAGAAGAATAAAGGAAGAACAGAATCTGGGGAATAACAAAAATCAGTTGCGAAAAACAATTAAATATTTAGAGAGTGGAATTAGTCAGTGTATTGAGTCCAAAGAGAAGTCCCATGAGGCCGCCTCCGCCGTGAAAGAATCCAACGGTGATCCGACCATCGAGCGAGATCGGGCGGCTGTGCAGTGACGGACAAAGTGACGGAGTCCGTTACCCAAACCACCTGAGTCAACTACAGTCAAAGACACCCATGCCAATTTCGGGCTTTAAAGTAAGCGTCTCTCTCTCTCTCTGTCTCAAGATGTTTCTCTCACCTAATCTATTCTTCTATATCACTCAGACGCAGACACCGATACTCGAGTTTGGAATCGCCTTCGCTTCGGACATTATAAAACAAAGCTGTATTAATCGGTGACTTTACTCTCCCTCTCTCTCTTTTAGCTAGAAGTGGCCATGGCGGAGCCAGAAGGGTTTGATTCTAATCAACTCGGAAGCTCGAAGGCTTCTGCAGGGCAACAGGATGACGAGGAAGAAGAAATGGAAGATTCAGAGAATGAATCAGAGGTGGAGTTGGAGGAACATAAACTGAGTGAGTTGAGGACAGGTTCGTCGGTTACTGAAGCTGCAGTGAAGGGGTCTTGCTCTCAAACCCTAGCGCCGCCTTCTGCGAATCAGTCCTCGGAGAACGGTCGGTCTGATGGTAGGTTTGTTGTTACTGGAATTGATTCTGCCACGGTGGATGGATTATTTAGTTCTTAAGTAATTGCTGTTTGTGGTTTTTTTTTTTTTTTTTTTTTTTTTCCGTGGGTGATATTTTGCTGTTGATCCTACAGGCTTGCCTGACAATTCTGCTGCCGAGTCACTCGAAGGAGTTGAATTGAAGGTAAGAAGCTCGATCACTGCCGTTTTTTTTTTTAGTTCGTGTCTTTGTTTTTTCGTTGACAATTGTTTGCTTGTATTGGTTTTATTTGTTTAATATTGTTTGCTTAAGTCCATTGGTGAGAATTCAACTAGTAAATTAAAGTAGTTCTAAAGTAATTATGAGATCTTTTTTTTGCTGATCATTCGGGTTCTTTTCGTATACCCCACTGTTGAAGTTGAATCGATCCTTCTAAAGTTAAGCTCCAGCCTCCAGCCAGTCATCAAGACCAATCGCAATCTACAAATTATTCTTGAGTACTGCTGAATTTTTCTTTCTGTGTGCTGCTTAATTATCCGTGCTTGAACAGGATTGAATCTTTGTTCTCTTGTGCTCACATTTGTGTGAAATCATGCGTTGAAGTCAACCTCTAGTGAAAGGGAAAACATCATGTCGGCTTTTCATTTCTTGAGCTACTTCTTCTTTCCAATCTTATTGGACAAATAAAAATTTCAAGTATTTTCAATTCTTCTTTGTATTAGTCTCGGTTATGCTGTTGGTGTTTGTTCTTGGTTCAATGGCATGATTCTGCAGAAATATGAGCTACATCTTTGTAGTTATTGCTGATGTTATTTCTAGGCATAATGACAATCATGCGCGAGCATGCTGCTAATGAAATGTCGTGGATTAAAACAGAATGTGATTATTGGTTATTTCGAATAAAAAGAAACATATTGTATCTATTAGCATAGTTTCAATCCTTTTCTTTTGATTATTTGAGAGAAGAATCATTGTTGTGGATCATGGATGAATGAGCGGCCTAGTTCAGAGTCAATGTCATATAAGCGTGGCATGTCAATACTTTTTACCTCTACGTTAATATCTAATGCAAAATGATGTGCATTTTCACTGGACTCCACAAGGATGCAAGAGTTTTGCCTTTTTTTTTTTTTTTTAAATGCAAAATGATGTACTGAAAGTGTATGAACCTGAACATTGAAAAGGTGGAAGAAAATTAAAAGTAGAACAAAAAATAACATTTTGATGGCAGGGAAAATTTATTGAAGATATTTCTCTTGCTGAATTGTATATAATTTATCTGATTCTGATTGAAATTGATCGAGATGGAGTTTCAAAACTCAATCTTCACGTGTTTCCCCTTATATCCGGTCTATGAGCAATCTATTGTCATTGTCAGAGGCATCCAAGGTATAAGCCGAGATTGCTAAAATTCTCTTCAAGGAGGGAAGAAGTGCCTCTCTAGGTTTGGTCTCTGCAAGAATTCAAAAAGTGGCCTGTTCTTTTAAAGGCTAAGCTCTTTGATGAAGTAGTAGCAATATCTGGAGTGTCCTTTGTGCTTGTGCTCTGCAGGATATTTAATCAAGAGGAGAATACTTTCCTTAAAAAAAATTAGTTGTGTTTTCAAATTAATACATTGATCGTGGATGCATTACATGTTAGTCCTGCCGTCTATGTTGCATCATATTCATAAGCATAATATTTTGTGATCTGGCTAACCTGTATTTGTGAAATTTAGGAAATGGTAGGGAAATAGATCTTTCGTGCTTACAAATGTTAATACTGGTCATTTGCGATCAAACATGAAGCATAGACCAATCTTTTGTCATATTCTTGATGTCTTCCCGCTATATTAATTTAACTATGGTTCACATTCTGTCCTTAAAGCACTTTGACTTTCTGGATTTTTTAGTCCATATTTTCCCATTATTAATACAGCAATGTTCATGTTGCTAAGCTTATTGACTGGTATTTGTCTCCCATAAAGATGTAGTTTAAGATGTTCTTTTGAATGGAAGTTTGATGATTAATCATTGACGTTATTTTCTCTATGAGAGATGGATTCATGGTATCTGGAAATGTGAGGAACAGTCTGATGTAACTTAAATTTCTTCAAAGATACATTTCTTGAATAAATAAATTTGAATAGTTGACCCAGCTCCTTGTTGTTTGAAGAAGCCCTAAGTCAGGAAGTGTGTTTTGAGAGAATTTCTGAGCAATAGAGTTTGTGATGCAACCACTTGAGAGTTAGTAACTTGGGTTTCTAGTTTCTGATATTCATGAGTTACAGAATCGAGTGCATCACAATAACTTACGAGCTAGGTTCCTTATTGATGTTTTGATGTTTTAGCATATTGCTGCCCTCACTGTCCTTTTTTTTTTTTTTTTTTTTCCTTCCTCCTCTCATAAGCATCAAGCTCCATCTGCCAGCAATGTTGAAGCAATCCAGACAGATCAGGTACAAGAACAAAGCCAACTTCAGATAATAGTATATAACGGACCTGATTCAGAACAATCACCAACTTCAGTTACCCAGTCTATCTCATCCTCTGCAAGTCCAAGTTTATCCGAATATAAACTGGCACCTAAGAAGGTCCATAAAGAATGTAAGCCAGAACCAAGCCAGAAGAATTCTTCCGACCGTAAAACTGTGTTCTCTGTTCCCAATGTTAGGACACCTGCTTCTGATGGTTACAATTGGAGGAAATATGGTCAGAAGCAAGTGAAGATTCCAAAGGGTTCACGTAGCTATTACAAGTGTACATATTCTGGATGCTGTGCTAAGAAGATTGAATGTTGTGATCACTCAGGCCTTGTAACAGAGGTTGTTTACAAGAGCCAACATAGCCATGATCCTCCTAGGAAGATTAGCAACCCCAAGGAAAGTATGCTTGTGCCTTATGTTGAACCTGTGGTTAAGAAAATCATGACAGAACATTCTGTAAGAATAATTAACGATTCAGATCCTCCTATATCTTCAAAAGAACCGTTACGGGAAACAGCTTCAGTCGTTGAAAGAAAACGACAGTACTCGAATGACTCTGACGGAAATGATGAATCTAAAATCAAGAATGAGAATGACAACGAATACGAAACAAAACAAAAGTAAGTCTGCATCTCGAATTGCTGAACTTTTTTTGTTTCTGTTTTTGTATGTAATGTTTAGCATGTATGAGCAAGATCTAGTGCTAATCTTTTGTTTCCTTACTGGTAATCAGAGTTAAGAAGAGCAGTGGGGGATATTCAGGCACTCCCTTAAAACCTGGAAAGAAGCCCAAGTTTGTGGTACATGCAGCGGGTGATGTGGGGATCTCAGGTGACGGATACAGATGGCGTAAGTATGGTCAGAAAATGGTGAAAGGAAATCCTCATCCTAGGTGCATGCCTTTTCATAATTTATGCTTTACGGCCATTATAACTTGCTTTATTTGATGGAAAACAAGATTGTTCTTTGATTTAAACTATATAAACTTTGGTTATTCCCGACTGTCCTGGACTATTCTGCTGGTGCCAAAATAATTATGCACGCCGCTTTATAGTTCCTCGGGACATTACCCATATCTTCAAGTCTGATTTTGATTGTTGATGTTTCTTTTTAAAACTTTACAGGAACTACTACCGATGTACCTCTGCTGGGTGTCCAGTCCGTAAGCATATCGAATCAGCTGTTGAAAATCCAAGCGTAGTGATTATAACATACAAGGGAGTTCATGATCACGACATGCCAGTACCGAAGAAACGACACGGTCCTCCTAGTGCACCTCTTGTAGCTGCTGCAGCTCCTGCCTCCATGGGCAATATGCAACCAAAGAAAACAGACGCAGTTCAGAGCCAAATTTCTTCAACACAATGGTCTGTGGATGCTGAAGGAGAGTTGACTGGTGAGGCCTTGGATCTTGGAGGTGAGAAAGCAATGGAATCTGCCCGAACACTTTTGAGCATTGGATTTGAAATCAAGCCTTGCTGAACGTACGCCTTTCAAGGAATAACTGTGAGACTCTTTATGAACATGTATCTGTCTCTATGTGAAATATTTGATTATTTTTCGAGCTATTTCCTTTTGTTTTTCCTTTTTTCATCCCTCTCTTTCTCTTAGTCATTTATGTAACAGTTGTGTAAATTTGGTTGTTATACACCTCCCTGATGTGGTTAAGAGATGATTTGTACCGTTTTTGCTAACATCTCTCTTATAGGGTCAGCCTCAAATCCTTGGATTTTGAAGAGACTAGTAGCCACCTATTCTCATGTTCTCCCCCCTCCAATTTATCAATGAGAGACTGTAATGTTTCGGATTTATGAGAAGATTAAGGGTCGAAATCAATTGTGAATGGTACCATATTAAGTATCTCGAATGATAATCATTTGTTCGTGGGTCGTTTTCAAAAACTATTGAATAAATAGTTTTCGAAATTTGGTTAAGAATTTAAATATTTTTTTAAGATAGGTAACGATATAATATAATCACTTTATTGTTGGTAGATCGATCTCAAAACAAGAAGAAAAAAGAAGAAAGAAAATAGTC
Organism: Cucurbita maxima; assembly: GCF_002738345.1. Classification (NCBI taxonomy): domain Eukaryota; kingdom Viridiplantae; phylum Streptophyta; class Magnoliopsida; order Cucurbitales; family Cucurbitaceae; genus Cucurbita; species Cucurbita maxima. The sequence goes on from NW_019272018.1 coordinate 5,020,486, forward strand.
ACCTTGGCCTTTCAAGATTAGTCACGTGATCCAGGCATCGAGTTGTGGGCACTCACGTGCGTCGTCAAACCCCAGTGCCCTGCCCTCCCTTCGGACATGACCAAATTAGATTAGGATTTCTTTCCCTCTCCCTCTCTAATCTCATCTACTTTTGATTCTTTACCCGTACCGGAAGGATCGAATGTACCGATAAGTTCTAGCTTCTGCTGATCCTTTTTGGTTTTTAAAATCAGTAATCAACAAAAAGTCGGGATTTTCGAATTCTGGAAGAAAAAAATGAGTGTTACTTTGACTGTAATGACATTCAATCTCCATGATGATCAACCACCAGAGAGCTCAAATTCGTGGGAGAAGAGGAGGGACTTGTGTATCAGTGTCATCACTAGCTACTCTCCAGCGATTCTCTGCACTCAGCAAGGTAGCTGCCTTTTCCTTTACTCCTCTGCTACTTTACTTTATGGGATTTCATATTTGATCCTGTGAATGCTTTGTGGATCTTGATCATTGGTGTGATTTTGTTGCAATAATTGATCTGGGTCTTGTTTGAATCGAGTTTTCTTGGTGGGTTTTTGGTGCTTTATGATTTCATTCGAGTTTTGGGTTGTTTTGTTAGGAAGCTTCAATGGAGTAGTGTGGCCATTTTGGTGGAACTTTTTTTTTGTGGACGAACTTCAATGATCTAGGAAGAAATTAATGAACTGCTACCATTTGCTTCTCTGATTCCTTCATTTCTCTATTGGGTTCAGGTGTGAAATCTCAGTTGGACTTTCTTCAGCAGGGCTTGCCTGGTATGTTAGCTTGTTATTGTTCAGTTCATATTGGGTTAGAAGTTCTTTTTGTATGTTCTCTACGAATGTGGAGCTGAAACTTTTAACATCTTTGAGGGGAAGATCATAAAGCAAGTTCTTATAACTTAGAAGTATTAATTTTCTTTCAGGCTATGGCCAATTCGGAGTTTCAAGAAAAGGATCCAGAGACATATCAGATGAACACTGCACAATCTTCTACGACAAGGAGAAGGTATTGAATTTTGGTTCAAGTCTGATAATCTAGTGTGGTTTTTTATGCTTCACTGTTTGTTTCTATGATTAAAAAGGTTGAGCTGTTAGAAGGTGGCACATTTTGGTTATCAGAATCACCTTCTGTCCCGGGAAGCATGTCGTGGGGTTCGATCATTCCGCATATTGCAACGTGGGCGATATCCTTGAGATTTCATTATATTTTAACGTATCCATTAGACTTTGTGTTATTTGTTAACTTGACAGACTGCCCACACATTCGAACTGAAAGGAATCGAGCCTCCTGGGTTCTCATTTCAGATAGTCAATACGAGCATGGATGAGCTCAACCCTCGTGCTCGTAGACGAAGCGCTTTACTTACATGGCAGCACATTGCATCCTTACCTCCTAGCTTGCCAGTTATATACTGTGGAGGTTTCAACACAGAAAAGGAATCAACTACTGGTCGTTTTCTTCTTGGGAGATCCAGGTAACTGAAACAACTTTTTGTGTCTTAATCAGCCTTATTAGCTCGCATAGTTCATTTATCTTAACAGATCTTGTCTTCCATGGTGGCAGAGAAAAAGGTGCAGTTGGGGACATGAGAGATACATGGGCGATTGCTCGGGCGAGGAAGAATGTTTCTCTTATTCGAACATATCATGGCTTCAAAGGTATGCAATTTAGCTAAGACAAACTTGCTATGGAACTTGTTCGACCTTTGCTCGACTCCTTGAGAATCTTTTTTCAGGTGACAAACAGGGAGCTTTTGAATTTTTCAAGTTGATTCTAAGAGCACTCTGCCTTTGCTGGGATCGCCAGACCCAAGATCTACATGTAGATTGGATTCTTTTCAGAGGTAGATCTTTGATCCCTGTCGTGTGCGAAGTGGTAAACGATAATATCGACGGATTTTACCCGTCGTCTCACTACCCTTTGTTTTCCGAATTCATGCTTCCTCGTACCGTCAGAATGCTCGAAACAACAACTACTCACGAGTGACACTAAATCACCATTCGTTATAACTCAGAATTCTCCATTGTTCTCTGTTTAAGCTCCAAATGATGTGTTTGTTGATGTAGACGTTCATGTTTATAGCAGCAAGTTTTCTCTACTGTTTTACACTGTATGATAACCGTCAAATGACCACTTGAATTACTTCCAAAATGGTCATTGGTATTAGTTTGCTTCTGAGAGACAAGAAGTTGTTTCAAGAAATCACATTCTTGATTTTCTCTCTGCTGAATCTGATGGAAAGACAGTTGGGACTCTTTGTCAACCAGTATCTATTCATAAGAACAATTAGCTTAGCACAAGTTTCACAGTAATAAGGTTACTGGACATGGGGAATTTCATTTCTTTTTTCGCATGGAGAGACAGATTCATTTTAGAATTGTGAGATTGATGACGCTACGTAACGGATCAAAGCGAACAATATATGTTAATAGATTAGATGATTAAATATTTATTAGTGGACTTGAAAGTTACAAAAAGATTAAATGAACTAAAAAGAAGCTTTTTAAAATAAGCTGGTGATGTTGGAAATAATTTGTTGATGTTGGAAATAATTTAGAAAATTTGAGTGAATGTGCGCCTAACAGAAAATGAATCAGAACCCATTTGTTGGTGTTGCGATCTAGGCCGCACATCGTGGCCACAAAATAATATCCAACGGTTCTCAGTGGCCAATGGGAGCACCGTCTTCTATAACTCACTCGGCATCGGCGAGGAACGGTAATTCTTCTTCTTCTAATTCTTCTCGCCGTAACGAAGAGAGGAGCGAAATCTAGCGATTGACACTCTCTGAAAGAGGGGAAGGATTTTTGAAGCAGGTTTTGGATCTGGGTTCGGTTTAGATCCCTTGTTCAAGCCATGGCGAGAGGGCCTCTTGTGTTGCTTCTTTGGATCTCCGCATGTCTGTTCCTTTCTTTTCGTGCTTCCTGTTTCTATCTCCCTGGTGTCGCTCCCCAGGACTTTCATAAGGTTTGTTGAGTTTGCATCTGATTTCGATTGATTTTGTTTCTTTTCTTGTTCTTCGTGTTCGCTATCGATTTTCGTTCTTGGGTTTTCAGATCTTGCGTTTGTGTGTGATTATTGGGCGTTGATGCTTTTCTTGATGTCAGGGTGGTTGATAAATTGGGAATTTCACTACCTTTTGGTTTCTTACTTTGCGTATTTGATTTCTCCCATGGTAATGCGTGTCGGTTGTTGAATTTTTTTGTGTCTGAAGATTTCGGATTTGGGAATTTAATGGGGTTGGTATTAACCGAATCTGCTTGATCTTTCGAACTGGAAATGATGTTTCAGGGACTAACAAACGAGTTCGAAATTATCAAATTATAGAGAGCATTAAATGTGTGTTTCCATTTCAGTATTGCGCTGAATCTCCGTTCCTTGTACGGATATGTGAATTCCTAGCATTTCCATGGTTTTCTGTTGAAATGCAGCTTAAGTGTTTTTTTTCTTGCCTTATTGGTGCAGGGAGATCCTCTGAGGGTAAAAGTAAACAAATTGACTTCCATTAAAACTCAGCTTCCGTACTCTTATTATTCCCTCCCTTATTGTACTCCAAAGCAAATATTTGACAGCGCTGAGAATCTTGGTGAGGTTCTTCGTGGTGATCGAATAGAAAACTCGCCCTTCGAGGTATACTGTAGGTTTTAGACAAGAATGCTTTCAGCAACCTCCTCCGTCCTCTTTTTTCATTTTTTTGTTATTTGATTCGCTCAATGATTATTTGTTTTTCATAGTTTAAAATGAGGGAACCAGAGATGTGTACTATTCTGTGTCGCAAAGTTCTTGATGCTAAAATGGCTAAGGACTTCAAGGAAAAGATTGATGATGAGTATCGGGTGAACATGTAAGGCATCCTTTTCAAGGACTAGACATCTTGATTTTGATGTTAATTTATGGATTGTTTTGGTAACTGCTCTCATCTTAAATGCAGGATTCTGGACAACCTTCCTCTTGTTTTTCCCATACAAAGGAATGATCAAGAATCTTCATTTGTATACCAACATGGTTTTCATGTTGGTCTCAGAGGACAGTATGCTGGGGTATATGTTGATATGTTTAGAATGTGAATAATTTGATGCGTGGAATCTAGATACATAAATTAATTTATATGTTTTATTTCTGCAGAACAAAGAGGAAAAGCATTTTATCTATAACCACTTGACCTTTACGGTCAAGATTCATAAGGATCCTGAAACTGAGTTATCAAGGATAGTGGGATTTGAGGTCAAACCATTCAGGTTCCTGTACTGCTTTGCTTGCCTTAGTAGCATTTTTCTAGTCCTCCACTCTTAAGATTGAAATTGCTCAGTTATATAATTTGGTTGAAATATTTTATGATTTAGTGTGAAGCATGCGTATGAAGGTTCTTGGACTGAGACTACCCGTTTGACAACCTGTGACCCACATGCAAAACGCCTTGTTACCAACTCTGAGACTCCTCAAGAAGTTGAGGAGAAGAATGAAATCATCTTTACTTATGATGTGGAGTATCTGGTCAGTTGCAATATACCTTCCATACAGAGAAATTTTTGTCATCTTTATTGTCATACCTCTAATACATGCTACTTCTGTGTTTTAGGAAAGTGATGTGAAATGGGCATCAAGGTGGGATACCTATCTTCTGATGGCTGATGATCAGATTCACTGGTTTTCAATAGTTAATTCTTTGATGATTGTCCTTTTCCTCTCGGGTATGGTGGCCATGATTATGTTGAGAACACTCTACCGTGATATTTCTAAATATAACCAATTGGAGACCCAAGAAGAAGCACAAGAAGAAACGGGTTGGAAACTGGTTCATGGTGATGTTTTCAGGCCTCCTTTAAAATCTGATTTACTTTGCGTGTACGTCGGTACGGGTGTTCAGTTTTTTGGAATGAGTCTTGTCACCATAATATTTGCTGCTCTTGGTTTCCTCTCCCCTTCAAACAGAGGGGGTTTAATGACTGCCATGCTCCTACTCTGGGTCTTTATGGGCCTTTTTGCTGGCTACACATCTGCTCGTCTATATAGGATGTTTAAGGGAACAGAGTGGAAGAAAATTTCACTGAAAACGGCTATCATGTTTCCAGCCACAATTTTCTCCATTTTCTTTGTTTTGAATGCTTTAATCTGGGGGGAGAAATCCTCTGGGGCAGTGCCGTTTGGAACCATGTTTGCTCTGGTATTTTTATGGTTCTGTATCTCAGTTCCTCTCGTTTTTGTGGGTGGTTATGTTGGGTTTAAGAAGCCAGCAATTGAAGACCCTGTGAAAACCAACAAGATCCCAAGACAGATCCCGGAACAAGCTTGGTACATGAACCCGACGTTCTCCATTCTCATTGGAGGGATACTTCCTTTTGGGGCAGTCTTTATTGAGCTGTTTTTCATCCTCACCTCCATATGGTTGCACCAATTTTACTACATATTTGGTTTCCTCTTCATTGTCTTCCTCATTCTGATAGTCACCTGCGCTGAGATAACGGTTGTGCTCTGCTACTTCCAACTGTGTAGTGAGGATTACCATTGGTGGTGGAGGTCATACCTGACTTCAGGGTCGTCTGCACTCTACCTCTTCCTCTATGCTGCTTTTTATTTCTTCACAAAGCTCGAGATAACAAAGCCAGTGTCTGGGATGTTGTACTTTGGGTATATGCTAATTGGTTCATATTCCTTCTTTGTGCTGACTGGCACAATTGGATTCTACGCATGTTTCTGGTTCACACGACTCATCTACTCGTCAGTGAAAATTGATTGATTTCTTGGGAGAAATGTTAAATACTTACACAAGTTTTTGTTGCTGTAGTAGCAAAGGAGGAAAAGGGTCACTCTGGGATAGGAAAGGCGACATCATCTCCAGAAATTGTTTTGATTTAGAAGCGGCTTTTCTTCTTTTTCTTTCAATCTTTCTTAGTACAGGGTGTTTTGAAGATTCCAGTTATTACTTCTCTTTTGTTCATGGGTTCTTTGTTATGTTCTTTTACTGCTTGCTCAATAGGAGACTTGGAGAGAATTGTAAGCAACAGTTCCGATATACTCCCTTGTTATGATAGTAATGGAGAAGAAAAAAAAAATCATGTGGTTCACTCTGTGTTCTCTTTGTTATGATATGCTCCCTTGTTATGATAGTGTAATGGGAAGTCATGTTCAAGTTGGAGACTGGAAGGCTAAAATATTACTTTGTAGACTGTAAAATTCGAACATACTCTTCTTCATGAACACTTCATTCCCTTCATTCCCTCTGCTCTGCGGTATTCACTTGCTGTGATCCTGCCATTGCGGATTCTGGTTGTCTATGTTTGGTGAAGAAATTGGTTTGCGAGATTTGGGATTAGGACAGGAAGGGGCGATGGAGATGGTGAGAGAAAAAGGGGAGTTGGCGATGGACACGTAATGGAGAAAGCGGGGAAATTGTGGAATTGGATTGAATCAGTGGTTGCAGATGATGGCAGTTGAAGTTCTGTTGTCAACTACCTCCAAATCAGCCTCAGATTCCTTCTACAAATATGACAGTTAATGCCAATGGCACTTACAAATGAAATGACATTAAAATAAAGCGAATGTCACATTTAAGATATGCATATATTTTATGGGATGACGGTATTTATATTGTTATAGGTGGTGTCAAGTCATCTACCACGACCTTTGTTGGTGCATGAAAGCTCCACACTCTGTGTCTAGTGCACATTGCCACTATGTACGTCTAGTCCTACCCATATACTCCCACTCGATGCATTTTTACGAGTCTTTCAACGAACTTGCCTCATCCGCTCCAATACATGAAGTGTTTGGTGAGCAAGCCAAACTGTATTTTGTTCATCACTCGAGGCAATGACATGAACTAGACAACCCTTTACTCTTTTTTCATCCTCTACATTGACAACAATTGGATAGGGTTAGAATAGTACCGGGACAAATCGACATTTTAGGGTTAGAAGAGTCAAGGTCACTTGGCTTTAGGTCGAATAAGACAAGTCTTAATTATATGATCAAAAGGTTGAGTGTGGTCAACTACTTAAAGTTTACTGGAACATGTTACATTCTCAATAGGGGCCTAAAAAGGAAATAAAAAGAAAATCAACTTTTAAGTTATTTAATAACAAATAAAAACAGCCAATTCAGTAATTTTATTTTACTGTATTTTTTTTATAAAAAAAATCATGTGCACATTTATGGAACTCTGACTTTGGAAAAGGTAGCGGCAAAAATAAACAAAATAAATAAGTAAATAGTGGGAGCTTTGAGAGTGGAAAAAGAAATAAAAGTTCTTCTATTAAAATAAAATAAAATAAAATATGTAAATGATGCATTATTTGACTTATTTAGAATGGGCATAATTAAATTTCAACGCTGCACTTTTTATATCTTTTTTAATAAAAACAATTTTATTTTTTGAAAAAATAAACTCGTTTTTTAATTGGAAAAAAAAGATGAAATAATGGAATTAAATGGTGATGGTATTATTAATATTTTTGTAAATAAAAAAGAGGGTAATTATAATTTAAAAGAATATATTTTGGTGGCAAAATGCACGCTTGCATGCACGTGGGATCTGTATAAAATAATCGAGAGCAAGGCTCGAACCATTATGATTTTCTTTGACTTTTCGCCTCCTCTTTTTCCTCCAACCACATCTATCTAGAACCTTTAAATTCTTAATTACCTTTTATTTTTTTTTATATATATATATAGTTTCTTTTTCCTTTTCATATCATTTATTAAATAATTTCGTAGATAAATACAAAATTAAACATTTTAAGAAAATATTATAGATTCCTTTAAAAATGAAATTATTAGATTTTTTTAAAAGTTTAGGAAATATTGAGTTATTAAGATTAGGTTTATTTAATATTCATAGTTTAGACTTAAATTTTAAATTTTTAATATGTACCTACCCCCATTAATTCTATTAATGCTTTTGTCACCAAATATTTAAATCTGCATGAAATTATTAGTGTTCCACATAATTAATAAACTATTATATTTATTGGGTTACATGAGCATTCAACCTGGAAAGCCTTAATAGAAACAAAATTAAAAGTTTAGTCAATTATCAATTATTAGAAAAATATAAATTAAGTCACAATAAGTCAAATATCTATTTTTTTGGAATTTTTTAAACTAATTTTTAATTGAAGAAAACGATCTCAATTTAATGCGTGATGTAATGAGATTCAAATATATACATAGGATGGTCAAGGATTTCTAAATATTAAAAATAAAAAAGAGATTCCATCTAATTGGTCACTTTATTATATATCTATATACCCATTAAATTAATTAGCCTTTCCTCTTTGAAGTCTTTTTTTGCTTTTTTACTTCATTTAAAATACGACCTATTAGCTCGATAGGGTTGAATATTACCCTATAGGACGACCCGATGCAAATTAAAAAACGAAACCATAAATTTCTTATTTCTTTTCCACACCTTTTGTGTTTGGGTAGTTGACATTGTTTGATTATATGTTAGTTGGGATGTTCATGTGACTCAATGATTCGAATGGCTCGAACCCTCCATCATCTCAAACCATAAGAGTTAAAGTTGGATTGTGTTGAATTTTTGAAAACCTAAATATTGGATCAGGTCAACCCAACCAACTAAAAAAATAAAGCTGACAATTCAACTCGGACTTACTTTTAAAATGATTATGAAAATTAAGAATATTTGATATATATATATATATAAGAACTGTGAGTGTTGTCACGTGTAAATATTTAATATTTAAGTTTTATGAGATTTTAGTTACATATAACTAAAAAAAACATGAACCCAACTTTAAAAATCAAAAGCGGGTTGGCTGAATCCGTGTACGCCCCTAATTCTAGGAAGATGATTAAATAAAAGAAGATGGTCCTGGTCCATTTTATTTGGTTGGAATATTAAAAAGTATGATATTGAGAGGTGAAAAGGGATTGAAAAGTATAGGAAAGCATATGATATGATGAGGTAATGAAATGAGAAAAAATTGATTAGGGTTTGATAATAGTGAAATTATGTGTGTGTTTGGGGTAAGGAATTAGGTATAGGAAATGGTTGATAATATGGGCATTACTATTGGTTGTGTGAAGAGAATAGAGGTGAAGCACCAAGCCAATGCCACTATCAATTGTCCTTATAAAAAGGCCCTCTCCAATCCCACAGGACCACTCCCATTTATTTCAATCTCTTCTCTTCTCTTCTCTTCTCTTCTCTTCTCATCATTTTTCTCTCTAAATCAATGGCCTCCCTCTACTTCTCAATTGTCGTTGTTGTCGTCGTCGCCATTGCCACTGCCATGGCCGTGCCTGAACACGAGCACGACCGGATCACCTCCCTTCCTGGCCAACCGCCCGTCGCATTCTCTCAATACTCGGGGTATGTCACCGTCAACCAACAACACGGCCGATCTCTGTTCTATTGGTTGACAGAAGCAACGTCTCTCCCTGAGAAAAAACCTCTCATTCTTTGGCTCAATGGAGGTATGTTACTAATTCAAACAAACCCTTTTGGTTTCCATCCATGTTCTTCAAAACTTCAACACCCACCCACCCTCTTATCTACAACCTTTGTCGTTGAATTTCTTCACGGGTAACCCATTTGAGCAATGAACTAAAATGCAGGCTATAGGATCTACATACATTATAGATATCAATTATTATAATATGATATTATATATTATAAAAGTCAGAGAAGGTTTTCAAAAGTTCTAAAAAAAGAGAGAGTGGTCTCTCTGCATCTCTCTCTCTCTCTCTCTCTCTGCATCTCTCTCTCTCTCTCTCTCTCTCTCTCTGTCTACCTTATCTGAATCTGCAAGAAACCAAACCAACCCAGTTCTGAATTATGATGTGTCTTTAAGTTAAGGGCATTTAGGAGCTCATATCTACCATATGCGCATTTTAGCAGTGAAGGCCTTGATATTGCTAAAGTACGCCATATTCTGAAAAAAAAAAAAAAAAAAAAAAAAAAAAAAAAAAAAAAAAAAAAAAAAAAAAAAAAAAAAAAAAAAAA